>NC_066871.1:9136552-9359052 GCF_022985175.1 Labeo rohita | reverse complement strand
GATGTTAATCTTGAATGAACAACAGACAGGAAGACTGAACTAGAAGTTGACATTATCATAAGGACTGCTCATTCATAGTTAGAACATAGTAATCAATCACAACATAATCGCTGAAAAATGACATCGATAGAACAATTTACCAACAAGCATTGATATTGAAAGAGTTATGAAGGAGAGAGACTTGCTGAAACCCGACTTCATAAATCAAGCAATATGACTTTGTGGAGTGTGCTAATGTGGAGCGTGATGTTTTTCAATATGGTGTTGAAAAATAATGCATCACTCTTTATGAATTATGTACAAATGAAAAAGAATTAGATGCTGAATTTGTATATTGTATTCAAATCAGCTCTGAAGGATCATGTGACACTGAAGACTAGAGTAATGTTGCTGAAAATTCAGCTTTGCCATCACAGAAATAAATTACATTTTACAACAGAAACTTTCTTTTACATTGTAATAATATTTCACAGTGTTACTGTTTGCTGCAATTAAATTCAGCCTTAGTGAGCATAAAAGACTTTCAAAAACATAGAAAATCAAGTTGATATGATTTTGTTCTGATGTGAAAAGTGGTGTTTTTCTGATATGGTGCTAATACAGATTATCACTCTTTCTGCACCACCTAGAATTGAAAAAGAATTGTGGAGACTGAATTTATATATGGCACTCAGTAATCAGTTGTGTGATCATTCTGTAGTTAGATGTAGTTCAAGAGGATGAAAGCAGAAGACAGCATCTATTCAGCGAGTCTGAGAAAAGAAGTAGCAGCGGTGATGTTTTAGAATAATTAAATGTCAGAACAGATCGGCACAGGAGAGAGAATGTATACAAGATGAAATTCTGTCTGTCATCCACTTTGCCACCCAAAGTAGTAACCTAAAACACACTCAGTGCAGTGCAATGATGACTGTTCACAGCAGTCTTGGATCTACATGAATTTTCCTCATTCAATTTCTCTAAAACTTCAACTGAATCAGTTCTGATGTAAATCTCAACATTATAACATCTGATTTAAAGCCAGAAGTATTTGGAAAGTCATTGTATGATGGGAAATGACTCATTTGCATTATTCAGAATGGTTTGTGGAAGTGGGTGGTCAGAGTTGAGCTCATTTTCATTCTAACAGCAGCTTTTTGGGTTGGTGGATCTCTCTTTTAAGCATTGTGGGTAGTATACTTTTTAATTCAGCAATTAAATTGTATTAAAATTGTAGTTGAAATCATTAGACTTTTGTCTTCTACAGAGGCATATACATGTACCAAAGATTAACAACTTCTGAACTCATGGTAGGTCTGTTTAGAAAGGTTTTGTTAAAAATCTAAATAAATAAATAAATAAAGTAATTTTAAACATACAACAGTAACAGTAATCAATAGGGCTGCCCCCTATAGTCGATCATTCGTTAATCAACAAGAAGAGGCTTGATCGACCAAAATTGTATTAGTCGCTTAGTCGCTGAAAAAAAAAAAAATTCACACGAAGTGGCAAAGCCACGCAGTCCTTGACGGACAAAACGTTAACGGCTGGTCTATGTGGTATATCAGGCAGGACATCTAAAAGCTCACCTATCATTTATTGACCTCAAATATGGCTTTTCATCTGAAAGATGTATGTAGTAGCTTTACAACTTTACATGGCAGCTCAATTTAATGTTAACCTAGAAAAATGTGCGTTATTGAAGTGTCTGTGTGGAGTGTGGAAGAATAGTAGTGCGCTCACTGCATGACAGATAGAGGCACCGATGCGCTCACTTGCTCTTAAAATACTCTGTCATTTTTGGTCATACAGATAAAAGTATTACGTCTTTTGAATCTGTAAAGACTATTTATTTGTGTGCACTCAGAATAACAACAAAACATTGCGCTTTTGTAAAGCAAACAGGATGTGCTTTCTGCTTTCTCAGTCTCTTAGAACTTGAGTCACCTCGAAACTCTGTGTTTACTTCGAAACTTTGTGTTTACTTCGAAACTCTGTGTTTACTTGCCTTACAGACATGAAAAAATATATCTATAGAGAGTGAAATGTCTACTTTTAAATGAACCAATTCAAATAGAAAACAAATATTCTCAGATTGTATAATCTGTATGAAACCAAAAACAAAGCGAGCACTAGTTTATGAATACATTATTTAAAGGTTAATGCAGTCTCCTTACTGTTTTCCCTTGACACATTCGTAATTATTATACCTGCTGGTACGCTGTGGCAAGGTTTTTTTTTTTTTTTTTTTTTTTCTTTTTTTTTTCATTCACTTGAGCGCTTATTAGACTATGCATGTAGACAATTAAAGGCTCATTATGATTTATATGATAAAACTGAATGCTCTGTTAAAGGGATGCTATTATGCTTTTTCACTTTTTGAATTTTAGTCAGTGTGTGGTGTGTATCTTTGGGCATAAAAAGGTCTACAATGTTATAAATCTCAAAATCCACTCCAAAGGGAGATATTTCATTTTTAAAAAATCTCTTTTAAAGAACTACAACAAACGGCTCCTTTGGACTACAGTGTTTGTTTTCCACATGCAATGATGTCACAACGCGGTCCATTAGAATATCAAATTCTAATATTAAATTAAATCTCGCCTACGGAAATTCGAATTGTTTGGGGGTGGGTAGGAACGAGGTGGAGGATTAGCCTAACTTTAGCGATGCAGTGCTGAGAGCTGCTTCAGTGAGCCACAGAGTGGCGGGTATAAACACAAGCACTGACTAGAGTGGACGCTTCTTTACTCACCCTCCATGCATCCTAGGTGTATATGACTTCCTTCCTTCAGATGAATGCAATCGCTGTTATATTAAAATTTATCCTGCCACTCCCAAGCTTTAGAATGGCATAGACGGGTGTTTCTCTTCATCAGTCCAAAACAAGTCCAATAATGTGCATCCATTCAAAATAAAAAGTGCCTCACATGGCTCTGGGGGGTCAATAAAGGCCTCATGCAAATATCCATATTTAAAACGTAAGAATCACTTTAATCTAGCTTGCGCTAACAGTTGTACACGGAACTTGCTTCTTTGACAGGGGGCGTGGCAGTACTGAAATGTGTCTAAGCTGTTTGCCGATCGTAACGCAGTGGGAGAGCTAACAAATCACAACACATAAATATCAAAAACTTTATCTAAGAATTTGTATGTTTTATGTAAAGTGTGATTTTACAAAACATACATTTACTTATTTCGTTTTCACAGGCACCAAAACGTACAATACTGACATATTTAAGCATTTTAACATACAATACTGACATACTGCCTACACCTAAAATGTAAATTATTTACATTTGAACAACTGTACAGAACATCTGTATAACTGTAAATGAAGCTCACTCATTTAATTAATATAAAATTATAGCATTTAATTCTGTATGATTTCTGCTGCCAACTCGTTTATGTTAAACAAGACTACACTTTAAACCCTTAAAATTAATACAATTTCTGCAATCATTTAACCATCATGTAATATTTACTTTGTTTGCCGTGGGACACAAAAGGTGTTTTCTGGCAAAAGAACAATAAAATACACAAAAAACGCAACAAACTTTCAAAAGAATCAATTTTATTTGTGCGCTGGAATCCAAATGTTTAGAATCCATACGATTGCGAGGAACAGTCCCTCAACTCAACCCTTTCTTCAGCGAACTTTATCTGCATCCTGAGCAGCGACCATAAACAGCAATATCCGCACTGACACACTCGTTGCAAATTCAAAAATTGCCACTTCAGGAAGCTTTACGACAGGTTTATGTTGAAGCTGTCCATGTGGTCTTCGGTTAATCGGTTAAGATTTGAAAATCGTCTAGTGTGTCCCAGGCCTTATGCTGGGTTATAGCTTTGACATATTGCATCTAATTAAGACCTGTTTATTCTTTTGTTATCATTAACACTGTAGTATTATTTCTAGTATTTAACATATTTAGTACAGTATAAGCTGCAGCATAAATCTAGTCAGACGTGAAAGGAATGGTGCCAGTGTTCCTTTAGGAGCCATTTAAGCAGTGACTAATTGCACAGCATTTGTCAAGCAATAGTACATAATTTGTTCAATGCTACAACAGAAATCTTTACTAATACAGACAAATGCAAAAAGAAAGAGAGAGAGAGAAAAAAACATGCAGCAAACCACTAAAATGACAGCAGCAGAGTGGGGGGAAAAAAGCCTCATGCCATTAAAAAAACACTCGGATGTCCCTCCCAGCGGATGCTGGTGCTATCAGCTGTAATGACATGGCCTGTACTGAGGCGGACACTGGGAATATTCAATCTGAAGGCCATAAAAGACTATTGTCAACTCCGTTAACAGCCAGCTCCTAAAAGCAATGTCTGGTAACATGTTAAGAGTTAGCGGGTGGAAAAGCTTGCTCTGTGCACTCCATCCACCCCAAGGAGATTTAGTGTGAAGATAATGCGGCGGGAAAAATGTCATAAATAGTCAGAACCCTGGGTTTTTTGCCCTGCTCTCCCACTGCAGTCGCTCTGTCTCTCTCTCGAGGCACCTTTACAAGGTGTAGTGATGAGTTGGCGTGAGATGTAATACACACAGACTCAAGGCTTCTGCCGCACATTGTTTCAGAACAAAATGTATTGTAGGGACACAAGAGTTTCATGGCGCATTAAAAGGGCAAGGTGAAAGAGAGCGAGAGAGAGAGCGAGCAGAAAGTACAGCTGCCTGCTGACTGCTTCTTTCCTTATATACCAACAAAGTCCTGTCTGGTGTATTCCTGGGAAGCAAAGATAGACTTTGATTTATAAAGATGGAACGGGTTTAGAGGTCTTTAACTGGCTGGATGCCTCAACTTCTCAAACTCTGGAATCTCTTTAAATCTTCTACTGGCACTTTTTTGGACAGGAAACACTTTGGTGTCCTGTTTGTATTATTGCATTAGAGACACAAATCACATGTTATTTGTTTTTCAGAACCATTGTTTTGGAAAGCTATTATGTGACTGCTCTTGACCTTCTCAGATTTGTATTCTACTAAATACAAACTACAGTGTCTTTATAACAAACTATTAAATTTATATATTAAATTACACTCTGAAAATACTGTTAAAATTATGGTATTTAGAAGTGAAAAAGAATAAAGGTGTGTGCACACCAAAAAGTGAATTAAATTAAGTAATTACATACAAAGTCAATGCAAAAACATTTTTAATGTTTTAAATCTGTAAAAAAAAAATGCTACATATATATATATATATATATATATATATACATACATACATACATACATACATACATACACACACACACACACACACACACACACACACACACACACATATATATATATATATATATATATATATGGTAGCAACATTTTTAGGTTTTACAGATTTAACTTTAGTTTACAGAAAAAACATTAAAAACGTTTTTGCATTGACTTTGCAAAATTAGATTTTTATTTTTTTATTTTTTTGGTAAAATTCTACCACAGCTGCGGATTTTATTTATATATTTATTTACAATATAAGCCATAAAATTAGTAGCTTGCATGCTTATTTATATTTATTTTATTTTCAAAAGTCATGTTTATTAATTTAAAAAAAAATAAAAAAACTTTTATTCAGCAAGGCTACTTTAAATTGATCAAAAGTATATTAGATCAGCATATTAGAATGATCATTTGACACTGATTAATCATTTGAGTAACGATGCTGACAATTCAATTTTGCATCACAATAATAAATTGTTTTTTAAATATGTTGAAATAGAAAACGGGTATTTTAAATAGTAATAATAGACCACTTTGGTATTTGCAAACAGTGATGATGTATTTTGTGGGCGGAGCCTATCTGGTGACAGAAAATGACAGTTTTCAAGTAGCAGTCTATGGAAACCATGGAATAAAAGAATAAAAAAAGGTAAATTTGCATATATATATTTTAAAATTCGGAATTGATTCTTGCAGTTCTGAGATTATATCTCACAATTCTGATAGGAAAATCGTGATTTTATATCCTACACCTCTTGCTTTTTTCCTCAGAATTGATAAACCGGCAGTAAATAGTACTTCATGCTGTAACTGTAGGGCTAATATAGTATGTCCCCAATGAACTACATTTGTGAATATTATGTAGACCTATTGTTTATATCAAATTTATGCTTTAAAAGTAGAATAATCATAGCAGTTTTCATCCATTTAAACATCTGTGTTTAGCTTCAAATGGCGTCTTCGCATTCCAATTCTGACATCCAAAGGCACAACAATACATTTTTTCTTTTATTACATGTATTTTACCCATTTTCTCACTTGTTACTATTGTGCATGCAAATTGGTCTATATTTTACAGTTTTGTCCTTTTTACTGTATTCTTGATCAAATAAATGTAATCTTGGTGAGCATAAGAGACTTTAAAAACACCAAACTGTTTTTAGTGTATATAGGTAATTTAGTTTGACATGCTGAAATTGATGATTAGCATTTTTGCAAGTTAAGCACCTCTGCTGGGGCACACATTTAATTTTTTAAAAAGAATTTCAGTCCATATTTATTACCCTATTTAGAAAAGTCCATACTGGATTAAATTCATGTTCACACCTTTACATTTCTTTTACATTTGGAAATACTAAATATTTTTGTTTTCCTATGACAACCAACGTGTTTCAAATGAATCACTGATTGCCCTTTTGTGTAATTTTAATGAAATGTGATTTTGTAGCATTTCTGTGCTGCCAGTACTTCACATCTGCAATTGCAGTCCACAAGTGTTGTTTCCATGCAATCACAAGTGATTAAAATAAAACAGACAAATTCAACATCCTCTCCTTTTCTATTTGATTTGTTTGGTACAGTGCTGCATTGCGAACAGAACTCCAGCACACGGAAATTGTCCTGAAGCAGTAGTTTATAGCGATATGGTAACAGTTTATGTTCCCTCCGTAAGTCACCCCCTTGACCTTGGTTGAGTGAGCCTGGTAAAAAGCCATAAGTGGAGACTGAAATGTACTTTTCTTGACAGGGTTATTTCATGTGGTCACGGGGGAAATGTGGATGTCAGCGCTCTGTTGTCAAGCAAAAATGTAAACAGATATTTTACATGCTGTCAGACGGGGCTAACGCCACTAACCCACTGGAGAGCAGTGGCAGCTGCCTCGGGATCACAAGTGCTCTAATATTAGATGCAGAACAGAAGCAGCTCAGCTCTGAGGACCAGAGACCTGTCACTGAACGCAAGCTCCAGAACTGTTCTCCAATCAGACCTCCTGACTTCATTCAGGGTCACAAACCAGCCGTTAATGTTAACAAATTACATAATGACAGGATCTGATGCGTCGACATCCTTTTTTGATGGATTGACAGCACGTGTAGTCGAGGAAATGAGGCTAGTTAGGCTCATTCTAGCCAAGAACTGCCCACTCATGCCACTGTTTTTACATGCCGTTTAGAGGCAGGGTCATCTAAAATAGATTATTCCCCAATAATAGACCTTAATGGAAAAATGTATTCAGATAATGGCGCAGCAGTCTCTGCAAAAGTAAGATGCGGTTCTTGCCAGTCGTAGGGCTTCAGTAGCAGGGAGCGGGCCGGTCTCAGTGGAATGCCCACTTCTGAAGCCCATTTGGTTGGTATCCAGCAAGTTGTTCTGTGAAAGGAATGTGGAAAGTCGATTGAAGCCTTACTACAGTAGGTTACCGTGGGTGGTCCGTAGGCGAGCTGTCTGAGGCTGAGACCAGAGAGATATTGGTTTTAGATATTAGTGCTAAAAATAAAACAAATGAACGGAATTATTTTAAAAACCTGTCTTTGTTGTTCAGAGATCTGTATTTAGATCTCAGAGTCTGATGATTATAACATAAGACTGAATAAGTGTGGTAATTTCATTTCCTTGGCGCTTTATGTCTTTAAAGCCAGAGCTCGGATTCTTGCTCACTTTGCTATAGAAACCAATTATGGGAACAAAGGATTTGGAGATATTGAGTGGTACTGAGGATGTAGCTGAGTCATACGTGGTGATATACTCCTTTTCTTCTTTCCATATTCATATAAGGTGAGATAATTGTGGGATGCGTCATGGCTCTCTGGTGAACATGTGGTAAAGACTAACCGGAAGAGAAGAAACTATTGAATAAAGTTATTTTCTTTGCACACAAAAAGTATTCTCGTAGCTTCATAAAATTATGGTTGAACCACGGATGTCACATGGACTATTTTAACGATGTCCTTACTACTTTTCTGGACCTTGAACGTGGTAGTACCATTGCTGTCTATGCAGGGTCAGAAAGTGCTCGGATTTCATCAAAAATATCTTAATTTGTGTTCTGAAGATGAATGAAGGTCTTACAGATTTGGGAAGACTTGAGAGTGAGTAATTAATGACAGGATTTTCATTTTTGGGTAAACTATCCCTCTAAGTCACACCACTGAGATGCACAATACACATTCACAACTATGAGAAATACAGTCACAGTTGTAAAAACAAAAATTTCAATTACGAGAGATCGTCACATTGCGAAATTTAAATGTGCATTGTGAGATATATAAGTCACATGGTGAGTCACAAATGGCAAGATACAGTTACAGTGATATAACACTGCAAATACAAGAAATAGAGTTGAAATTATAAGAAATACTGCCACAACTGTATGAAATAAAATTTCAAGAAATATGAAAGATTTAAGTTTACTTTATGAGATTAAAGTCACAGCATGTGCTATAAATTTGCGAATACAAAATGTCACAAACAGGAAAAAATGTTTCTAATTATGAAAAATACAGTCAGAATTGTAAGAACTAAAGTTTCAGTTACGATAAAAACATTACATTGCAAGATTTAACTTTACATTGTGAGATATGAAGTCATATGGTGAACTATAGCAAAGTAAGACAAGTCATTTCACTCGGCGGCCATCTTTGAAAAGGCTCTCGGGCATGCAATCTCTTTTAATGGGGAAACATCAAGTTCTCCAAAACTGTTCACCAAGCTTACGATTTAATTTCATATTTGAAATTACCAATGAAATCTGACAACTGCTTCATAAATGTTGTTCATTATGCTCCAATAGCATTAAAGGAGTCATCGGATGCCCATTTTCCACAACTTGATATGATTCTTTAGTGTCTTAATGAAAAGTCTATAACATACTTTGGTTAAAATTTCTCAATGGTAGTATAAAACAACACCCTTTTTACCTTGTCAAAATCAGCTCTTTGTCACAGCAACCCGTTTGTTGCTTGTTCCTTTAAATGCTAATGAGCTCTGCTCACCCCGCCCCTCTCTTCTGTGGAGTGATGAGCCACCCTGTTTACTTTAGCCACATTTAGCTGCAAAACTTGCTAACTGGCATATTATTAGGAAAGTTTGATTTGCAAATATTCATAAAAACCCCTTATACTCACTTATTCTGTATAGGTGAAGCTGGATCACAAATGATTTGCGTGAACATAGACACATTTAGCTAGATCGGAGGGCGCTTTCCCTTCAAAAACAAAAGTAACGTTAATCCTCTGCGTCTTTAGCAGCTCAGATGTCGGGAGTAAATGATGAGGGCTACGTTCATTATTACATCCAACAACAAAAGTCGTAAAGGAGCTATTGTCTACGTCCCTGCTCCGGTGTCGAAACAATGGCGGTTGAGCTGTTTACAGATCACTCAGGGCGGGTCTAAGGTAAGACGACCATGTTAATCAACTATTGTGGGAGTGGCCTTGGTCTGTAAGATGTCAAATAGCTGAGAATGGCTTGATTTGAAAAAGGGGATATTATTTATAGAAATTAAAAAAAAAAAAAAAAAACATTGGGTGGACTTCTACACACTGCCAACACACATTTATACTCAAACAACATGTAAAAGTGAGTTTTGCGTCCGATGACCCCTTTGAAAAAAGCTTATTTTTCAGGCTAATTAGCCAGTGCGCATAAACAGTCCTGAGTGCATGTCTCTGAACGCTGACTGTTAACAAAAGGGACTTCTAACTGTGGCTGCAGTGACGTGTTAACTTTACTGATTATTGATTGGCTCTTTTCCTCAGAGGGCGTGGCTTCCTTCGATAGAGCGGCCATAATGAGCATTGCATTTTTCCCCATTCAAAAGTACAACTCATATTTTGAGAGAGAAATATGCAATTATAAGTCATAATGTCACATTACAAAATTTAAATTTACAAAGAAGTATAAAGTCACATATAGTCACAAGTGGAAAGTAAAAAGTTCAGACACTCTATACTTTTTCACTCCGAGGCTTGCATATGAATTTGTTGTAATTTATGTGAACAAATTCAAGCTCAGAACTGAATCTGTTCAGGTCACCTTCTTTTGTGTATACATGATTTCCCACAGAATTTAATAAGAACAGAATAATGGACAATGCAAAGCTCCCCGTCCATGTACATCCATGAACTTTGTTTACAATTTTCATGCACTGCTTGAATTTCAAAACCGACAGTCTCCTTTTTCGTGTGTGAGCTCAGATTTAGACTCCAGGGGTTAAGTGGTACCCATGGTTCTGTTTAATCATTCAGCCCATGTTCCCAGCACAAGAGTGTGCATGCAAGAGTATCTTCTCTTGTTTATATCTCTGGATGTTGTATCTCACTGGCCACAAATTAAGGATTCCAACAGACTGCCCTGTTGTGCTCCACTGTGACGTGTGGCGAGTACTAAATATGACGCTGTGCCCTGGCCGCCCCTCGCTCTTGTTCTCAGGCTTTATAACTTTCAGAACTGTCACTGTATCTGTTTTAAATGGAATAAATGCATACATAGTTTTATTTTTTATTATCTTGCAAAACAAGTGGCTTTGGCCAACCAATGCATTTATTTCTTTCTTTGGGGAAGACGTTATTGTAAGGCACACTGCTTCAGCTGATTTGAGGGGGAATGGATAAAAGCAAAAGTGTTTGACACTAGATAACTCCGAAATTCATCTTTGACAAACAAGAAAAAAACTCAAAGCAAGTACAAAATCATACCTTTCTTAAACTTTGACAGACCTTAAATCATTTGATTTATTGGTGTTTCTGTAAAGTATTAACTGAGCATAGAAAGGAGAAACAACACAAAGTGAGTCCAAAAAGCATATTTTCACTGCTAACAAATATTGAAATGCATGAAAAAAGGATTTATACTATAATTCTGTAAAAAAATGACATTAGATTTTGTTTGTTTGTTTTGTTTTGTTGCTGTTAAAGCAATAGTTCTCCCAAATGTTAAAAAATGTAGAAAGAAACTGGAGAAATTTAGTATTACATCACATCATCTGCAGTGCATGGGTGCCATCAGAATGAAAGTTCAAACAGCTGATAAAAACATCCACATGACTTCTTGAAATTGTCACTTCTGGCCAAAATACCAGTCCATAATCCATAATATTGCTTCTTATATTGAAAAAAGTTATTTATTCTGAATCAGGAGAGAAATATACACAAATCCAGCACTGTTTACAAGCAAAACAGCCCAAAACAGTTTTAAACAAATGTGGATTTTAGTGTGAGAGGATAACAAGGGGTGGATTATTCCACTGTTCACCCCCAAATTTTCATTTTGGAGTGAGCTATTGCTTTAATTGAAGAGTATAACAAAAACAACTCAGACAGCTCAGTGTTGTCAACTGATTTGCTTAGGTTTTTAAAGCGAGTTTTTCACTTCTATAAATAAGGAAAAAAATTACCAAGTTGCTTGCTATCTCATACACTTAACCACTTCAGGTTAATGAGCTTTAAAATAATGTTTCCAGGGCAATGCAAAAATAACAACGACTTTGATGAATGCCACAACATGCACAATCCAATCAATCAAAATGAAATTTCCATTAGAATTGGGGGCTCGATACTTTCATTTCCTGGAAGTAAGAGAAAGTATTTCCAAGCTCAAGCAGAAATGTCATCAGAGAAATGAAGATCTATGCACTGAAGGAGTCCTGTATCATCTCTCCTCTACAGAATCACAAGACCTCTTCATAGAGCACTACATTAGCTAACCTTTTATATGTCTCTCTTCCTTGCCAAATGTCTTATTATGTCAATGTTAATTTATGGAAGAGTTGTAAAGTATATGAGAAGGTCTTTTCTGCCTCTGAGCTCTGTTTTTTTTTTAGTTAATTACTGTATATGATGCTAATGAGGGCACCTCTATGGCCTGTCTTTAAAGATCTTATAAAACTATTGGAAAGATGTTATTTTGTTCACTTTGAGCAAATTCAGTGGGTAATTGGGTGAATGCATGGATGCAACTGGTAGCCTGGGCAATTTTTCCTGGTGGTAGGTTGTTAAGTCTGCATAGGACAACTTTACAAGCTTGTTAAACCTCAGTTCGACCTGATCTCTCAGAATTCATAGTGTGATGGATGTGGCATTGGGGAAATCTTTAAAATTGTTTTAAAAATCATCTTTTTCTTGCTTGCAGCATGAGGTAGAACAAACAGTTGATGAAATAAATTGTTAGGTGCACAGACAATCAAATCTGATTTTGTGGTAATGTACCATGTGACTTGTGTATCAATCTACTGTTGTAAGCAACACTCTGGTTTCAATCTCCTGGGTCTATCTGCTGTATTAGCTACATGACAGTTGAAAACACCTGACTTAGACGTGACAAATGCTCAACATTTTCTCTTGAAGCTGATAATGAGCATTTTAGTTTAGTGGTTGGATACCTCTCACAGTTCTTATAAACAATACAGGTTTAAAATTTGCAATTTGATGAGTGAACCTTGACATTTTGTATGACTGAATGTTAATTTGAATTTTAATTCAAGGGAATCTAACAAGAAAAAGAAAGTTTGTCAAGACAAACTCTGACTACTGACAGATATGTGTCTAATAAAAAGCTTTAAAATATGAAGGCAAACTGCAAATAGGTGTTATGTAGTTTGAATACGTGCAGTTAAGAGAAAATGTAAAGGTTGAAAACTCCATGTTCTTGGTGGTTGTATAGATAGATAGATAGATGCATACATAGATATATAGATACATACAGACAGACAGATGAATGGACGGAAGGATGGACAGATGAATGGAAGGATGGACAGACAGAAGGATGGATGGACAGATAGATAGATACATTAATGGAAGAAACACATGAATGGATGGGCGGACAGATAAATAGATGATAGATAGACAGACAGACAGACAGATGAATGGAGAGAAGGATGGACAGACAAACGGGTAGACTGACAGACGGATGGATGGATGGATGGATGGATGGATAGATAGATAGATAGATAGATAGATAGATAGATAGATGGAAGACAGATGAAGATAAATGAACAGATGGATGGATGAACGGACGAACGGTTGGATGAACGGGTGGATAGATAGATGGATAGACAGACGTTTACATAGATATAAAGATAGATAGGTAGATGGATAGACAGATGAAAGGGAGACAGACAGACAGACAGACAGACAGACAAATAGATAGTAGCAGCTCTTGAACTCACTAGATCAGCATCTAAAGGATTCCAGTCAGTCCATCTAACTAGCAGTCTTGCATGAGATGTGAAGATCTTGAGCTTACATATGCAAATGTAAAGGATTTATGAATTTTCTACAGTTTCCCTCCCACACAATCATGCAGCACTCAGTGTTCAGTCATAACAACAGACGACTGAAGAGCAGTTTTCTCCAGTACTTCAAACCTATGGAGAGGCACACAGTAAACACTTTTGTATGAAAGGTACCTGCAGTTTTGTATAACTTCTTGTCCTCTACGGCAATGGTGTACAATTTGTGTACAGAAATTAATGCAGAGGACCTGCATGAATGCTGATCATTTTAACTATTGTCTCTTCTCATAAAAGAGCTGTATGACCAGATAATATCTGTACTGCTGTGCATGATGTTTACAGCTTTAAACAAATCAGCGTGGCTTCCAACTGAACTTAACCAAACTACAGTTTAAACTAACTCTTTTGTGATACAAATGTTTTCAAGTCAAGTCATTCCCTCTTTTGAAGAAGAAAACATTATTCAGATCAGAGCTCTTTCAGTAACCACTCTGTAGACTCCTGCTCTTAGAGAGACTAGACTATAGCTGCATACAAATAAACCCTTGTGTGCAGCATTGACTAAAACAGGTGAAAATACTGTCTTTCATAACCATACTCTATAGAAAGTTGCGTGTATATTTGTGTGATGCACACTACATACTGTATAGAAATAAATTAAAAGGCCAGCCATTGTTAATGCAGGTGTATTGATTCTACTGTGGTATTCTTAAATATACAATCTCATTCAACTCAGTTCAACACTGCTGTGTTTTGAGAGAGTGTTTTAACCCTCAGATGCATGATATCCACTACAATGGACAGATCTTTAAAAGCCATTTTATACCAAAGTGTTATGTTACTTCTAAACATGGATGATTAACTTTGATTATTACAATAATTCTTTATGACTGTGCGCTTTATATGTATTGTGTTTTTATTTATGACAACATAAATTTAACATGGCTGATGGAAGCAGTGGAGCACTACAATGTGTGCGACTATCAGGGTGTTAAGTCCATATAAGCTGCGAATGCTCTGCATACCCAGACCATTTGGGAGAATGAGTTTGGGTACTGGTTTATTAAAGGCATAATTCACCCCAAAAAAACCAAAAACCCAAACCCATATGATCTTCGTTTATCTCAGGAACACAAATTAAGATATTTTTGATGAAATCCGAGAGCTTTCTGACCCTGCATAGACAGCAGCACAACTACCACGTTCAAGGCCCAGAAAGGTAGTAAGGACATCATTAAAACTATCCATTGACATCAGTGGTTCAGCTGTAAGTTAATAAGGCTATAAGAATATTTTTTGCATGCAAAGAAAACAAAAATCAGTCTCCATGACACTTGTGTTTGGTGTCTGTAAATTATGTGTTTGCCAAATGCTGACAATTTTCTGCAAATCTGTACCAGTTATGGAGGGATTCAGGTGAGCGGATTCACAACAGCCACAACAGGTGCCTGTATGCTGTTTCTGCAATGAATTGTCATTATTGTTCTGTGATCTTCATGCAAAATCATAAAAAAGGCTGTCTGTGAATTGTTCTCCCAAGCAGTACTGTTGGCTGCTAGATCTTGATTATCGGAAATGAATGCAAAACTAACATGGCTAAATCAATTAGACTAAAAAGTATATTTTGAAAGTCCACTGAGAGCATATTTTTATAAATGTTTTGCCTATGTGTAGCCCAATATATTTATATGTGTGTGTGTGTGAGTGTTATATAGCTTTTATATATTACTTGAACAGGAAACACGAAGTAAATACTGTGTGACTTTTATTTTAGTTTTTCAAAAAGAACCTACATCAGAACCAATCATTGTGTCTTTGAGCAGCACATAGTCAGTTAAGTGAATAATTCAGTTACTCGTTCATAAAATGTCACATTTGTTGTGAACAAATTTATTGAATGTATTGAATGAATTTTCAAAGGCTACTGGTGCGCAATAAGAAAAAAAAAAATATATATACACACACAGTGCCTTGCGAAAGTATTCATACCCCCTTAATTCTTTTCACGTTTTATGTTGCAGCCTTATGTTAAATTGCTATAAATTACTTTTTTCCCCTCATCCACTTACACTCCATATACCATAATGACAAGCGAAAACATATTTGTGACAACTTTGCAAATTTATTAAAATTAAAAAACTTAAATAAGTGCATTGCACAGTACTTAGTTTGAAGCACCTTTACAGCTCAAGTCTTTTTGGTATGATGTGACAAGCTTTGCACATCTGCATTTGACAGCTATCTGCTATTCTTCTCCTCACCTCTTTACCTCTAATGATCTGTCAGCTTGGATGAGGGCAAACACACATTTTCAGGTTTCTCCAGAAGTGTTTGATTGGGTTCAAGCCAAGGCTCTGGCTGGGCCACTCAAGGACATTCAAGGTGAACCTTCTGCCCAGTCTGAGGTTCTGAATGCTTCTGGACTGGGTTTTCATTAAGGCTATCTTAATATTTTGGTGCATTAAATTTTCCTTCTACTTGGATGACTCCTTCAGTCCCTGCCACTGAAAAAACAGCCCCACTGCTACCATCACATTTTACTTTTGGGATGCTACTCTGCAGGTGATGAGCAGTGTTTGGTTTCCTTCAAACATGCTGCTTGGAAGTATGGTTCATCAGACCAAAGAATCTTGTTTCTCACTGTCTGAGGGTCCTTCAGGTGCTTTTTTGCAAATTCCAAGTGCGTTTTCATGTGCCTTCACAGAGGGGAGGATCGGGTCTTGTCAGATGTGTGGCTTGACGCAATCCTGTTTTTGAGCTCTACAGGCATTTTTATTTTTATTTTTTTACTTCAGGGCTTGGTTTTTACTCCGTTATACATTTTTAGCTGTTAGACCATTATTAAGATGTGTGTCTCTCCAACACATACCATTCAATTGAATTTGCCACAGGTTAACTTCACTCAAAGTGCAACATCTACAAGCAATATAAATGCTCTTGAGCTAAATTGTAATTGTCCCAGATGATGGTATGAATACTTATGCAATGGCATCATGTAAGTTTTTTTTTTTTTTTTTTTTTTTTTTTTTTTTTTTTGCAAAAGATGTTAAAAACTTGTTTTTTGGTTTACCATTATGCTGTAGATTGATGTGCAAAATTTTAAGTTTTAAATTTAAAGCAGTTTAACATGAGGCAGCCACATAAAATGTAAAAAAAAAAAATGCAGGGGTATGAATACTTTTGCAAGGCACTGTATATAGTGCAGACACAATAAGGACATATGCATGTATGTGTGGGTGGGTGTGAGAGATACTGATAACATCTGTTTTTATTTATGGAGAGATAATAATTTGTTATAGTATGTTATTTTATAAGAAATATAAAAGCACTGTAGTATGTCAGTGCTGCCTTGCATATACTAAACAGCACTGACTCACATTCCATTACACCCCTGGATTCAGGGTCTCAACTGTAGCAGACACTCCTCCGTGTCCACTGTTTACTTTGTGATTTAATAATTCATGCAAGAGAGTGTAATCTAATCATGGAGCTTCTTGAACTGTAGGTATAATATTTATGATGCACAAACAACAGGTGACTTGAAGACATTAGATGAATCTCACATCATAGTAATTACCTGTCACATCTTAGAAATTGCAATAGCAAGTAGGGCTGTAGCTATCGATTATTTTAGTAATTGAGTATTCTAGCGATTATTCGGTCGATTAATCGAGTAATCGGATTAAAGAACAATACTAAATGTACAAGAGAAAATAAGATAGGTCTCTTAAAATGAACAACTAATTTGTTTCCTTTTTAGAAAAATTAACATTTGTATTGCTGAAACTGCATACATTAATAACCATGAAAACTAAACCCATTTCATGCATTTATATGCCAGATTACATTCAAAATGCAAATACAAATATATATATACATATATATATATGTACACGCACACAAAAAAAGTCAATTTCATATTACTTTAGAAAAAGGTAAACATTACAACCTAAAACGAAGACATAAGTCAAGAAATTGAGGCATTTAGATGTAGGCCTATTTACACACTATTTAATTCAGCTCAGAGGTACATGAATGCATTTAACTTGTTACAAATGCATAAATAATATTTAGTTTTTT
This sequence comes from Labeo rohita, assembly GCF_022985175.1. Classification (NCBI taxonomy): domain Eukaryota; kingdom Metazoa; phylum Chordata; class Actinopteri; order Cypriniformes; family Cyprinidae; genus Labeo; species Labeo rohita. Next base: position 9,341,532 of record NC_066871.1, on the reverse strand, counting down.
TTTTTTTAAACAAAACATTGACTACAGATATTAAAGTGTTTTTAAAATGTTGCTTAAAGACGCAAAACAGTGCTGTGGCTGTGTTTGGAATGGTTATTTGTTGGCGAAAGAGCAAAAACAGGCAATATGCTGTTTTAAAAGTCTCTTAATATTAACTTCTTGTTTATTGATGAACTGTTGCATAAAATCAATATCACATTTGTAATCATGCTGAGGCAATCGTTTGATATTCACTAACTTTCTAACTTTCTGTGTGTCACAGAGAGAGAATTAGACAATCAACATAAATGGCACTTAGTCTTTCGTAGCTACCTTAGGGACATCATAACTAACCACCATTAATTTACGGTCTTAAATATATTGTTATACCGATAGCGTTTATCGGTTTGTGCATCAGTAATAATGGTCCGTGGGAAACACAGTGTTCCGTGTGTAGTTACAGTAAATGGACTAAACGAACGACAATTTTTTTTTTTTTTCCAAGTTACTTGAGGAATTGTTTCAGCCCTAATAGCAAGTTCATTTGAATTATCATAAGATATAAATGGATTTACAGTGCGAGTGAGATTGAATGACTGCAATGTGGGCGTCGTGTTTTGCACGAGTATATGTTGTCTGGGTAACCTAATTGCATAGATTTAAATAAAATTAGTAGTTTTTATTATAATTACTACATTAAATTAGCCTCATCTCCCAAACTTTTGACTAAGCACCACACAGTAAATTAACGTTGTATAGTTTTGTGAACTATAAATAAACAAGCACTTTTACCTTTATAGAAATTTGCATTACAAAAGCTGAATTTTAGTTTATTTTTTAATTTTGTTTTTATCCTCTCTGTGCCTAATATCACAAACCACGTTTTTTGTTATGAACAAGCTACAAAATGACAGACATATTTGCATCAGCCTTTTGACGTCAACAGCAAAAGATATAGAACGCATGTTTTTTTAGGTTCAGTTTTTAGTTGCTATACTAACTATGCATGATTATGTGATGATTTGCATATAATTCTTTGCATTTAGCACTGTGTTTTCCTTGCTGTGTGTGACCCTGTCAGAACAGACCTGCGACCCATCGCGATTGAGGATCACTGCATTAGAGAAACAGTCCAAACACAGAAAGCGCATTTACATTTATTCTCTTGGCAGAAGCTTTTATACAAAGTGACTTACAGTGGATTCAAGGTAAAACATTTGATGCCATTGGCATTGCTAGTTGTTTTAAATACTGCATTCAGTACACTTTTGCTCATAATTAGTACTTTCTTAACTTTAGATTAGATGTATGTATACAGCTATTTCAGATGCAGTGATACTGTGTTTCACTCTATGGAGAATTCCTTTATTGCTTTCATGGCTGACACATTTTCTTTTGTTTTCACCAATTCAGATGTGCTATTCCTATGTTCAGACTGCTACCTCTACAAAAGCAAATCTGATAATGAGAAGTGATTTTATGCTAAAACTATGCTAATTTGTCAGAAATAAATGTGTCAGTTTAAAAGAATTATTTAGTTGTTTGCTGAATGATGTCATTTTTAACAAAATCAACTTGAAAAATCAGAGTTAGCACATAAAAGAACAGCATTTTTAGTAAAAACATCCTTATATTTGGCATCTGATGCACATAAATAACAAAAAACTAGTAGATATAACTAATAAATTGTTGTAAGACCAGTCGACTACTCATCCCATTTTATCCGTCTCTGGATATGAGTGCTTTCTCTAGTGAGAAGTGATGCATGGTAATAAAATATTTCAGGTGTTCTATTATTAATCTCCAAATATAATGCCTCATACCTTGATGTCTCATTAATCATTCAATTTTGTCTCATGAAACATAAGCAGCGATTGTATTTAATGAATTATTAATCTTATTAATGGGCCGCACAAGGAGCCAAACCGACACTCTGCAACTGTGAGTTAACAATTTGACAACAGCAATGCATCTCATCTGTGTAATCGCTAACTCTGCTGTAAAGCATCGTACATAAACGGTTACACATATCAGTCATGACTATGAGCAGCGTTGACTGTGGCCATTTAACCACCCAACGAAGGCATATCAGGTGACTCACACCAAGGATCTTAATAAGTATGCTAATTAGGCTCATGTATGTCTTTAATTTGTCATATCCTAGAATTCATAATTCGTTTAGAAATGTATGAGTAAATATTTAATTACTAAATAAATCATTTCTCATTGCTCCAGTCCAGTAGGAGATGGATATAAGAGAGTATTTTTGAAATATGAACATAGTCTCAAAATAACTAGCTGATTAGGGTGGAACGGGATGTATTTTGAAGTGTTGCCAAATAGGTGTAAAAGGAAATTTAACAAACAATAAATAAATAAATAAATAAACTTAAAGTAGTGTTATTTAGAATATCCAAGCTGCACTTTTACACACCCTGAAATGGAATTGTAACCAAGACTGCTTTTGTGGAAAAGAAGCATGCTTAACTGTGTTTATTCCATGGTCTGTCTGAATCAGAGGCGTCATGCCCATTGAAAGTGAGGGGGCACGTGCCCCTCAGATTTTTTAACCAAGTAGATTTTCAGTGCATCTTCTAAAAGACAAAAAATAGCCAAAGAAACAGATACACCACTGCTTTGTTCACTATAGCTCGCTGACTGAATTCTCAGGCGAGTATTAATATTTCGAATAAAAAGGGCAAAAATAAATGAATAAAACATAAGCCTATATCAGTTACCCCCCCATCCCCCCACCGTGCCCTCACAAAAATAATAAGTCCCTGATCTGAATACTGGGTTCTGATTGGCTGGCAGGTATGCGGTAAAACCGTTTAATGCACAGGTAGTTCCAAGTCAGTTTAATCACCGTTCTATATTAATGCACTGCTTTAATTGATGCACACAAACGCACACAGAGAGGGAAAGAGAGGCCGGAGATCGCAATGCTAGTATCAGTGCTAAAATAGCCTAGATACTAGATCACTACATTATATTCCTCAGCAATGAGGTGGTGAAATCGCTATTTTAGAAGTAATTAATTTATTTGTAGAGAGAGATGCGCAGACACTCAAAAGACACAAACTGTCCTCTCTCTCTCTCTCTCTCTCTCAATCAATCAATAGATAGATAATTATTTGAAATAAATGCTATAATTCATTCAAATGAATGTGATCTTACCACACTAGTTTATCTATGTGTCTGATTTGAACCAGGCACAATGCTAGAGCTGCGTGTTTTAACTGACGAAAATAACCATCATTTTTTCCCATTCTGTCAAATATTGCGCTGCAAAGAGCAATACTAGTTTCAAAGGGTTACTCCACCCCAAAATGAAAATTTTGTCATTAATCACTTACCCCCTTAGAAATTAATCACTTCGTCTTCGAAACACAATTTAAGATATTTTGGATGAAAACTGTGAGGCTTGTGACTGTCCCATTGACTGCCAAGTAAATACCACTGTCAAGACCCAGAAAAGTATGAAAGGCATCGTCAAAATAGTCCGTCTGCCATCAGTGGTTCAATCTGAATTTTATGAAGTGACGAGAAAACGTTCTGTACGCGAAGAAAATAAAAATCACAACTTTATTCAACAATTCGTCTCATCTATGTCACCATAGCGCCATTTTTTTTTTACAATATCCACCGGATGCAAACTGCGCACACTGTTCTGTGTCAGCCGCACCACACGAATACACTGTTTCCGTTCAAATCAAGGTGTAAAGAACATAGAAGACGTATCCATGTTTGCCCACTGATGGCAGATGGACTGTTTTGACGATGCCTTTCATACTTTTCAGAGTCTTGACAGTGGTATTTACTTGGCAGTCAATGGGATAGTCACAAGTCTCCCGGTTTTTATCCAAAATATCTTAAAATTGTGTTCCCCGAAGACGAACAAAGCTTTTACAGGTTTGGAACGACATGGGGGTAAGTGATTAATGACACAATTTTCATTTTGGGGTGGAGTAACCCTTTAACTTGTGGAGTAACCCTTTAACCTAAAGGATTTTAAATGCACTTTGCGTCGGGTGGTTCTATGTCTCCTCATCGTGCATTTAAAATCCTTTACTGCACAGCAAACCGTTGATTATCCCTTACTTAATGTGCACTTTGAGTGGTATCCAAAAAAAAAAAAAAAAGATAATAGAATATAAATGAAATAAAAGAGAGTATAATTTTATGACTACATTTATGCTGGTCCCCAATGACTTCCATAGTATGAAAAAAAAGAAATAAAAAGGAAACTTTGGAAATAGTGGGAACCAGTAACTGTTTGGCTATGAACATTCTTTAAAATGAAAATTCTGTCATTAATTACTCGCCTTCGTTCATTCGTTCCAAAACCGTAAGACCTTCATTTGCCTTCAGAACATAAATTAAAATATTTTTGATGAAATCCGAGCTTTCTGACTCTGCATAGACAGCAACACAAGTACCACGTTCAAGGCCCAGAAAGGCAGTAAGGATATTGTTAAAGTAGTTCATGTGACATCAGTGGTTCAACCGTAATTTTATGAAGCTACGAGAATACTTTTTGTGCGCAAAGAAAACAAAGATAGTCCCCATCCACTTTCACTGAATGCAAAAAAAACAAGCTTGGACATTCAACTAAATATCTTCTTTTGTGTTCCACAGAAGAAAGACTCAGAATGACATAAGTGAGAATACATGATGCTTGAATTTCCTATGTTGGGCGAGCCGTCCTTGTAGATCATCGTGAATCAGAATGTCACACACTGAACAGTTGGAATTCCTGTGTGCCCGGCTAAAGGAGAGGTGTCAAACATCCTTGACCTAAGTGTAGGTGTGGGCGGAGCGTGATGATGACCTGCTCAGGCTTGAGTAAAGGCCTTGTTAAACGGGCCGGGGTGAAGGGTAACACAACAGCCGCTGGAGAATGAAGGCCACGTCAGTTCCACACCATTCCCCAGATCTCTCAGGGCAATCAGCGATACCTGATGCAAAGCAATCAAAAACAAAATAGAACCCCGCTTGCGTGTATTTTCATCAATTTAAATCAGCAGATTCATTTTCCCTTCCCATTTGCTGAACACGCGTGATTGAAAGGCAACGGTCCTCCTCTCCCACCACGTGAGGTTAAACAGATTTCGAGACAGTTGTCTGGAGGACTGGCTTTTTTGGTATGTTTGTATTCGATTAGCTGGATCCAGAGCTCTGCATGTAGCTGCTGAAGTATCTAAGACGGCCTTAACCTCTTTTCTCACCCTTTCTGTATTATTCAAATGTGTCCGGGACCTCTATGGATACGGAGTCTGATCAGGCTGTCATTTTTCCTGGCCCTCTCTATCTAGTGTTTTCATTGAAACAAATAGCCACTGCTGGCGTAATGGAAAAAACGGCGGATGCATAATGCTGTTAGAGATGCATTGCTCACAATATCATATGTCAAGGGTTGTGAGGGTGTCTGGTTTATTTTCTGAAGATGCTACAAGATGTTGTATAAAACTCTTAACCCTCTATTATTGTCTTGCAAATGGTTTCCTATCTGCTCCGTAAGCACAAAACGAATGTATGCAGTACTCATGGATGCGTGATGACAAACACGCCAGGCACACGAGACAGTGCTCTCTTTAATAAAGTTAACAAAGCATGCCGTAACACTGACAAAGGCAATAGGGCAGTGGAATGTCAAGAAAGCGGCAAAGACGGGGGCTTGATGTTTGATCTGGTGGGTTTTCACATGACTGAAAATGCAAAAAGGCATTAAAGCATTCTGCAAGGTTGAGGAAAACAACTGTTGTCACGAACCCAGGGTTGCACATCTTTCCCCCGGAGGAAAAGCGGCGAGCGGAGATGTACCTGAAAGGCAATAACAGAGAAGCTCATTTTATTCTGGTTAGGATCTTTCAACCACAATCAATTTGGCCTGTCACCATAAATAATGGGGGTCACGGAGAGCTGTAAGATGCGTTGTGTACACTGTTGACGGTGCGGTTTCACCAGCATTCGCCGGGCAACTTATTTTTGCATTAGAAATGCATGTACATCAAATTTTGCCTTTAGTCATTTTTCAAATCATCCACTTTGATAAGCTCCCCAGCTTTATTATTTGAGGACAGTTGTGTGTAATTAGATTAAAAGTACATGACCTAAAGGCTGTGCTGTGGTTCGTGGATGTGCTAAGCTCTTTTCACTGGCTGGTCATCAGATATGTCACAGATTGCTCAGGGGTACAATTTTGCCAATGGCACTACACACTGATGTTAGCGATACAGTCATGACATTCTCACATAGGCTCAATTGAGAAACCACGATTATATCCTTATATGACATGGTCTATGATTGAACAAATGAATATCAATATTTGATGCTGTTTATTTGTGAATATTACATTTTATTAGATACTATTCCTTTAGCACTTCATGTATTTTTGCTTTGTACTCCTATGTTTTCAAGGTTCCATGTTTCCTACGTTTATATGGCACATAATCAACACATGACAACAAGTCCTACTATATGCAAGGTTACGGTAGGGGTTAGGTTTAGGCTAGCATAAGAAAAATTTAAAGTAAGAGTTTTTCTCTAAACTTAAAGGATTAGTTGACTTGCAGAATAAAAATATGAAGGTTTTTGAGGAAAACATTCCAGGATTTTTCTCCATATAGAGGACTTCAATGGGGATCAACAGGTTGAAGGTCCAAATTGCAGTTTTAATGCAGCTTCAAAGGGCTCTACATGATCCCAGCCGAGGAATAAGGGTCTTAACTAGCGAAACGATCAGTCATTTTCTTACAAAATTAAAAATTTATATACTTTTTAACCACAAATGCTCGTCTTGCACTAGCTCTGCATCTACAACTTGCATTATGTAGTCATGTGGGAAAGGTCATGTATGATGTAGGTGGAAGTACCGACCCAGTGTTTGCAAAGCGAACATGCAAAGAAAGTCAAACGCCCTTTACAAAAAAAAAAAAAAGAAGTAAAACAACATCGGCTGATTTTGAAGTTGAAAATTAGTTTTTCACTCTACCCTACCTTTTTGAACAGACGAAGAACTGCGTGAACTGCATAATGTGTAAAGTCGTAGACACGTATTACAGAGTTAGTGCAAGACGAGCATTTGTGGTTAAAAAGTATATGATTAAATTTTTTTTTTTTTTTTACAAAATTACCCATTGTCACACTAGATAAGACCCTTATTCCTCAGTTGGGATCACTGAAGCTTTGAAGCTGCATTGAAACTGCACACTCTTAAAAATAAAGGTGTTTCATGATGCTATAGAAGAACCTTTTTTGTTTAAATGGTTCCATAAAGAACCTTTTAACCTATCTGTTTCACAAAAGGTTCTTTGTGGCAAAAGAAGGTTCTTCAGATTATAAAAAGGTAAGAAAGAGATGGTTCTTTAAATAACTTTTGACTGAATGGTTCCTTGTGGAACCAAAAATGGTTCTTCTATGGCATCGCTGTGAAGAAAAGCACCTTTATTTTTAAGAGTGCAGTTTGGACCTTCAACCCGCTGATCCCCACTGAAGTCCAGTATATGGAGAAAAATCCTGGAATGTTTTCCTCAAAAACCTTCATTTCTTTGCGACTGGAGAGAGAAAGACATGAACATCTTGAATGACATGAGAGTGAGTAAATTATCAGGAAATTTTCCATCTTTATATGTATCATAATTATTTATATGTAACCCTGGACCACAAAACCAGTCATGATGGTACATTTTTTCGAAATTGAGATTTATACACCATCTGAAAGCTGAATAAATGAGCTTCCCATTGATGTATGGTTTGTTAGGACAATATTTGGTCGAGATTCAAAATCGCCTTTGTCCAAATGAAGTTCTTAGCAACGCATATTACTAATCAAAAATTTTTGATTTTTGAAAAATTTTTGAAAAGTTATGATATATTTACGGTAGGACATTTACAAAATATTTTCATGGAACATGATCTTTACTTAATATCCTAATTATTTTTGGCGTAAAAGAAAATTCGATAATCTTCACCCATACAATTTTATTTTTGGCTATTGCTGCAAGTATTGACAAGCATTTATGGTAAACCAAAATTTAATGTAATTTCTATTGAAACTCGTATGTCATGTATTTAAATATATATGTAATTACACATTTGTAATGATGATGTTGCAATTTAGTATGTTTGAAATATACTTACTTGTATACAGCATACTGTACATATAGAATAACACATTACAGTTGAAATTATAATTAAGAACTTTACAAGAGCTTTAAAATGTACTTTTTTTTTAAAGAAGTGCCCTTCTTTAAAGCATGACAAAAGGTGAAATATAATTTAAAATGGACATTTAAGTAAAGTGTTTTGACATTAAAATGGAGTGCATTTTTAAGTGTGTTGAGAAACAGTCAGAAATGTATGTACACTCAACTGGCCTTTTATTTAATTAATAGCTAGTATATAAAACATGTAGTTGTTGATAATATACTGTAATATTAAAGTACTCTACAAGTGCACATTAAATACAGTTAAGCACACTTCTTTTCCACAAGGAATTCAAAAGGAGGTCCCTTACACTTAAACTCAAAATTGCTGTAACCAATTTCAGCTGTTTTGCCATTTCCATTTAACACTTCATCTCTCCAATACCCCACCATCCAAAGACATGTCAGCTGAGCAAACATGAATTGTATGAAATGACTGACTGACAGAGAATGTTTCTGATGGGCTAAAAAAAAAACACTCCCTTCACTCTTTTTATTGTTAACAGATCCTAGTTGTGGTGCAGAAACTGTTTAGAAAAACCGTTTCAGTCATCTGTCAGGTAACAACTACAATTTATGTGTGGCATTTTCAAAAAATCACTTGGAGCACCTAAGTTAATTAGTAAATACCAAATGCCATAAACTAATTATTGGACAATTAGGTACAATTAGCAAAATATGTCAGCATCAATTCATAATAGAGATATGAAATACAGTTATTAAATGCAATGCTGTTGAAAAGCAAAAAGTTTACTTTGAAAAGGTATTTGCAGACATGCCACCCTGAAATTCATACAGCTACAACAATGCTCAGCTAACTAGTGAGCTAATCTGAGAAACTAGCTAAGGTACTGTTGGATATTTGAATATACACACGTCGTATTTGTATCTTCTGTTTGAGCTTCTGTTATTTGACTTAGTAGCTAAGCAAAGATTAGCTTGACATTTGTCTGGCAAAAATAGCTAACAATTCCACAGCAAGAATCATCTGAATTGTTTCATTTCTCAATACTGTGAGATACATGATGTAAAACAACCGGTAACACTTTACAATAAGATGTCATTTGTTAACATCAGTTAATGTATTAACTAACATGAACAAACAATGAACAATACATGTATTACTGTATTTATTCATCTTTTTTAACATTAGTTATTAAAAATGCATTTGTTCATTATTTATCCATGATAGTTCTCAGTGCATTACCTAATGTTAACAAACACAACTTGTGACTTTAATAATGCATTTGTAAATGTTGAAGTTAACATTAATAAATGCTTAAAGGAGAAGTTCACTTCCAAAATAACAATTCACAAATAATTTACTCACCCCCTTATCATCCAAGATGTTCATGTCTTTCTGTCTTCAGTTGTAAAGAAATTATGGTTTTTGAGGAAAGTATTTCAGGATTTTCCTCCATATAATGGACTTCATTGGTGCCCCGATTTTGAACTTCCAAAATGTAGTTTAAATGCAGCTTCAAAGTGCTCTAAACAATCCCAGCTGAGGAAGAAGGGTCTTATCTAGCGAAACGGTCTTCCAGAAAATAAAAATTTTCTCTTAACTAATGGATCTTATTGTGTGTGTTACCGGTAGATCTTCCGTATTTCTATATGTGTGAACATTTTGCACTTTTTCTGTTTTTAAACAGTATTAAATTGTGTTTAGAGGTTGCCAATTTCCATTTCCTGATCAAGCAGAGAAAGCAATAGTCCAGCTTAGTCTGGTTTAAGGAGTGTTTTTTAGCAGGAAAGTGCATTACTTTGTAAGGAAAATGTAATTTAATATATTTGTGTATTGATTCTGTTAAAATTACATACAACTGAAAATGTTGAGGGTTCATTGCTTTTATACAGATGAAATACACCAAAAAATGCTCAGATGTACAAAAATATAATCAGGGCAGAGCTCAGGGACAAACTCAATGACATACAGAGTCTTCCAGTTGCAAGGAGAGAATTTAGCATTGATATTTTTAAGCAAATGGCATACATGATGTGTGCTGCAAATTTATTCTTTTTCTTTGTACTGGAAAATGGAAAAGGTGCTATCTACTGTCTCCCCTGCTCCTAGACACACACACACATTCACACAAACCACTTTTCTTTTTTTCCCTACGCTGAACACAAGAGAGAATAAAGTATACATTTCTATTGAAAACTCTTTCTCACTAGAAAGCTTACTGTTTGACATACTCATCTTCCAGCACAAAGTATGCGGAAAGTACAAACAGTAAGAGGAGCGAAGCTCTGTAACTTTACAGTTGAAAGAGCCTGGCTTTTTTTTTTGTAGGGAATTATGGTATGTCTTTTGAAAGGTTTTGAGCTTTCTATTACTACACCAACTTGTATAAAAGAGTCCATGGAAGGCTAAACTGCCCCGAATGGCAAGTGATGTTCATAGAGCACCTTTCAGCAACTTTAAGTCTTGATATTAATAAATTCTCTCTTCTACTCTGTCAAAAAGTCGATGGTTGCTAATCGTGTGGTCTGTCATGTCTTTCAGCAAGTCTTGGCTTTTCTAGCAACAAATCAAAATAGCAAACTTGTCCATGGAGATTAAAAATTCCCTTATTACTGCCAGAAAAGCTCAAGTTTTAACACAAGGCCAAATGAACAATGGAATAGCTCTAGAACAAAAATGTAAATGTCCTACAATGACCCTGTCCAAGCTGTGATCTGGATCCAGTCCATAATCCGTGCCAGTAATGGTGTTTTAGCATCCTCTGACTAATCTAAAAACATGAACAAAGGTCATATAAAGTCAGGTCAACTTAATAAATTTTATATTATTCTGAAATACTTTGGACCTAGTAGAATGGATTTATTTATATCATGACTAAAGGTGTCCATCGATCAACAATTTTTCCAGTAATTCACTAGGAATTTACACAGTCTGGAATTTTATGTGAGGGCAAAATATTTCCTTACACAGACTCTGAAATGAGTTCAAGTTGGTTATGCATATTCACTATATATATTATCAAAGTACCACAGTGTATAAGCTTTGGTTTCCTGCCTGCTAACATTTTGGGGTCTGAGGGGATTTTGGGGGCCTGGAGAAGTTTTGACATGCTCTGACATTTGTGTTTTTTGCAGTACATTAAAAACATATTAATAGCTAAAGTAGGGCTTGGCAATATACTCTTAAAAATAAAGGTTCCAGAATGGTGTTTTTTCAGTGATGCTATAGAAGAACAAATTTTGGTTGCTCAAAGAACCATTTGAAGAATATTTGAAAAATCTAAGGAACCTTTTTCAACTATAAGGAACCTTTTCTGCATTTGAAAGGTTCCATGGATGTTCAAGGTTCTTCATGGCACCATCGATGCCAATAAAGAACCTTTATTTTTAAGAGTGTATGTGTAAAATTTTTTGAATCTGACCGATTCTCAATTTCTTTTGCGATTTTTAACTAGTCAAATTGAAAATGTAACTACAACATGAATCAAGTAACTTTTTCTTTATTAACACTGCAGTTAAAGAAATTCTATTCCAAGTGCATCACATATGAAGCTGTCAACATGATGTACAGTAAATGTTAAAACAAATCATTTCTGCAAATATCTTTGCAGAAAAGATGCATGAACTAGAAGTACATCTTGTACAAACTTGTTATACATATTATATGTTAAGAAATAATACAAGGAAAATGCTTTAAAAAAATCTCAAAAGTCAAGGTAATTCAAATTCAAAATGACTGATGGTATAACACCAGTAGACTATTATTAACTATAAATATTCTGTAAAAACATGAACAGCGGCTTTCAGCCTGTTGCCATGATGCAAACATGAAATATCATACAGTAGTTATTCACAGGTTTTTATTCAATTGCGCTGCTTTTTCATAGTTTTTTTCTATGTAAATATGGACGAGTTGGACTAAATAGATATATTTAATTAAAATTAAATATAAATTGGTGTCTAATTCTAACGTTTGGTAATATTTCTGTTCAAAATCACAATTCATATTTCACCCATAAATAAAAATTCTGTAATTGATTACTCACCTCACGTCGTTCTAAACCCATAAGACCTTTATTCATCTTCCAAACACAAATTAAGATATTTTTTATGAAATCCGAGAGCTTTCTGACCCTGCATAGATAGCAAGACAACTACAGTACCATGTTCAAGGCCCAGAAAGGTAGTAAGGACACCGTTTAAATAGTCCATGTAACATTAATGGTTCAACTGTAATGTTATGAAGCTACGAGACTACTTTTTGTACGCAAAGAGAACAAAACTAACAACTTTATTCAACAATTTCTTCTCTTCTTCTCTCCCCTTTCTTGGCTGTTAATGTGGTAGTTGCGTTGCTGTCTATTCAGGGTGAGAAAGCTCTTGGATTTCATCAAAATTTCTTATTTTGTCTTCTGAAGATGAAGAATAGTCTTACCGGTTTGGAACGACATGAGGGTGAGTAATTAATGACAGAATTTTCACTTTTGGGTAAACTATCCCTTTAATGTTTTGAAGCCGAAAGCTGTGTTTGTAATTAAAAATATATATATAATTTCCTAAAATATACATTTTTAGGTGAACTATTTCTTTAAGAGCTAGATATCGATTACAAACATATACAGAATTTCTTTTATCATCTAATTAAACATGCAAGCTGTGTTCTTTAAAAGACACCTATTATGCCCCTTTTTACAAAATGTAATACAAGTCTCAAGTATCCCCAGAATGTGTCTGTGAAGTTTCAGCTTAAAATACCCCATAGATCATTTATTACATCATTTAAACAATGCCTATTTTGTTTGTTTTAGTGCATGTCTCTTTAAATGCAAATAAGCTGCTGCTCCCCACCCCCTTTTCCAGAACAGGGCTGTGGAATTTCAGCTTGTATCTCAGATCTCTGCCAATAAAACAATTGTTTGGTTTTGATTATCATGTATATTGAGCTGAAATCATGCGTTTTAAGCCGTATCGGCATCACACGGCATGTGAGCACTAAATTAAGTTCTCTTTCACACACAAGTTTGTTAAAAAAAAACCCATAAGTTACAAAAACACAGTCAGTTATGTCTGTGAAGTTAAACAGCTGAGAAAGAAATCACGTTTATATTTGATCGGTGTATTAAGTGACAGCAGTGTAATATACAGTACCTATAGTGCTGTTAATATGACCCAAACAATAAAATAAAAGCAGAAATTCACTCAATGCTCTGGACTGAACAAGTTCTATAGCTGTAATAAGATGACATTTCTTACTTGAATGCTGCTTTTAAATGCTCTAGCGTGAAGATAAACGTGTCAGATTGTGTGCGGCTAACTCAGGGCGGGGTCTCGGCTAATACTGCAGTGTCCATCAACAATTATGGGTGGGGCTTGTAAAATGTGATGTGACACTTTATGGATTCTATGATCAGTAAGCTCTGAGACACTACTTATGATTTATGTGGATTAAAAAATAGAATCTGGTGGATTTTTATCATTATAGGGTGGTTGTGTACACACACTGACAAAACACATTTATGTTCAAACAACATGTAAAAGTGAATTTTGCATAATACGTGCCCTTTTAATGTGAGATAATGGGAAAACAATGAAATGGAGACAGGTGTTCGACTGGTTAGCGTGGTTCAGTCAGGCCATTACGCGTACAAAAATATCAGCCTCCATTGACAGCCATTGAAAAACAGCTGTGTATTCTGATGAAATAACATTTTTAGCAGGCAAAGTAGATGTTTTACCAGTGAGAGAGATTTTGGAGGGCTCTCAAAGCGTGAAATGGTCTTATATTTTGTGCTGCCTGCATGCGCTGGCAGGATAGTCGGTTGTGAGGCATTGCTTTACTTTTTTGTTCTAGCACATATTTCACAAGAACAATACATTTAGTGTTTGCTTACCTCGCTACTTTAATACCTTTGGTGAAAGTTTACTCTGTTATTGATGTTTATGTTTTTTTCTCTGGGGTAGGTGTCTCTCTTGCTGCTGGATTCTGCAGTGAGGGAAAGCACAGGGTAAATGCAGTTCACAAACCATGATGAAAATCATGAGCACAAATTCTGAGCCATGTTGATAATACAGACAGCAGGGTTGTATATTTAGGTTTCTGTTACGTACATGTAGAAATATTTATGCAGCAATTCTGGTGAGGCAGCAGTGTTGACAATCAATGGGCAGACAAATCTTATCACACGTAGCATTTAATAGCTCCTTGTCAGCCGGCATAATTATAGTGGAAGGAAAAAGGATTGCATGCTGCACTGATACATTTGAGTTATCCTGAAAGTGTGGTGTTTTATAGGTCAGGTGTTTTCCCTCGGTGACTCTAATTCAATTAAAGTGAGACTGGTTCAATTACCCATGCTGTTACAAATGCTGGAAGATCTCATTATAGTGCAAAGATTGACCTGAGCCACTTCTTAAGATATCCCTAACAAAAACAAACGTTGTTGTTTATTTATGGAAGCTAGCACATTTCCTTTTAAAGGCGCATTTTGGAAACGCTGCATAATTGTATGTTAAACATGGTTGTGCAACACTGCACTAGTCATTGTCAAAGTTGCCACAGCAAGTTAACACTTGGATAGTTAGAGTGGATTAGTTGCTTAAAGAATAGCAAGTAAGTCATAGTATTTCATCCAGATAACGTTTTCCCATTTCACGTTTGAAATCCCAAGGCTGCTACAGAAGATTAGTGATTTCTTTGGTATTTTTCCAGCTGAGCACAGATAACTTCACATACTGAACATTTTCAACCACTTGCAGTTTAGTATCTGCAGTTAATGCAACTAGCAGACTGTTAATGGTAGGAAATAACAGTGATATGTGTAATGGCCCTCTGCCATCATATTCAAAACAATGGCCTTGACTTATGTCTGCTTTCTGGCTGCTATAACTGTTTCCATCATATCATAACGTTAACCAATCATTTGTTGAAGTTCCTTTCCTTGTAAAAAAAAAAAAAAAGTACATTTTTAGAATAATGTTCAAAAAAACTACTTAATATACTTTAAAAACAAGTGTGAACTGTAAATTAAATGTAAATTAGCTTAACTTTTAGATAATTTTTTACTTAAGGATTAAAAGAACATTATGTAATTTTTTAATTACTTCTATTGTCTTTGAAATATAGTTGAAGTGTAATGATGAATGTACAATACCGTCAAGCATTTATGGTAAACTAAAGTGTGCTTTATACTGAAACTTTAATGTTACGCATTTAAATATTTCTGTGCTTATACTTTTGTAATGATAAAGTTGTAGTTTAGTATATTAGAAGCATTTACTTTATTATATTGGATAACACATCAGTTACATTTTTAATCTTATTTTTCAGCTCATATTTTTTTTTTTTTTTTACATTTCTTTTTAAAAATGTACTGAAAGAGAACCTTATATTAATTAAAGTTATATGTATATTTTATTATCTTTGAATTCAGTTCAAGTGCACACATTTTTTTAGCACTTCTGTTAGTTTAAAATTAATATATTTTAGGGCTGTCACTAACAATTATTTTGGTAATTGAGTAATTGGTCAACTATTCTGATGATTAATCGAGTAATCAGATTTTTTTTATGTGTGTTAATAAAAATAGACCTAAGTGAACATAGACTTTAAAATGACCTAAAATACATATCAATGAGGCAATAATAATTGGTTCAAAATAAAGTATTAAAGGTGGTTGGTTACATCTGGTTTTATATACATGGTTTTTAATGTACATTATGATGAAAGACATTATATGAAATGTCTGCAGATTATTGATGAAACAACATTTAATTCAAATATTCACTTAATCTGTAATATTTGAAGAGTTTGCAAAAGCCTCTAAGTGCCATCTAAAATTTTCTTCTAAAATGCATATTTTTATCAGGCTCCTGTATTTATGTTTAGTTATTTCACTTGAATTGTATAGAACAGGGGCCTGTTCTTCGTATGTTGCTAACTCAGTTAGCTGGATTTGATTGTTGATGGTTTGGCATGATCTTGGATTGTTTGGTTCTTTGATGCTCATCTAGGACTTGCTGTCATGGCTGTTTCCTTATAAAAGTCCAGAAATGTGTAAAGTTTTTGGAAGCAATTGGAAGGGTTTTGTTGTGAAAACCTGGCAACCATGACAGTTAGCATATTAAAAAATGATGTATTTTCCTGTGGAATAGGTTTAGGGTACAATGTGGCTAAAGGCACACCCTAAGAAAAAATGTGCTTTTCACTGCGCCCAAAGTGTATTATTGCAGAAAAATATATACATTTGTATTGAACGTATGGTGCAACAGATTTTGTGTGAAAATAAATCATACAAGTCATTCATTTTATTTAAAAATATTAAAAATGTATGAGATGGCAAGGCGGACCTTTTACCTCACAAACGGGGTTAAAGGCTCATCAGCGTGGGGTGTTTTTTTTTTTTTTTTTTGATGTTAATACTTGTTCAAAACAATCACTTTAGTAAAGTTTTTATTATTTTCTGCTTATTTTTATAAATATAAGAATTTTTTTTTTTTTTGTGCAATAGATACTGTCTTTAAAATATGTGTTAATATAAAACATATTTTAAAATACAGAAACAAAATCATTGTAATTGAATATAGATTTACAGTAGTAACAACAAATGATATTTCATTATATGATATGATTAATATTGTGTTTTTAAATATGATGGTTTCATCCTAAACATGGTGATTATCTTTAAGATGGACACCCATCATAATATATAATATTTACCATCTGAATCTAACAATGTCATGTCAACAAATGAAAAACTCTGCGATCTATTAATTATCATGTTAATTATTGTGTCTTTTAGCCCCAACAGCAGGAGCGCTTTTTTACCCCAAAATATGGTGTACATATTCTTTTGTTATTTAAAAACTGCTGCTTTAATTATCTTAAATAAAACCAAAAATCATTAAGAAGACCTTTGTCTCAAGATATATTTTTCAAATCCAGTCAAGTCAAATTTTTACAAACACCAAATTTTTAGATCAAGCAAGGGCAGAATTGACTTTGCACTGCTGCCCGCAAATTTGCACGTGTATCTTGAAAAGTGGATGTTTTGGAAAGTGCTACGCCACGTTTTTCTGCCATCTAGAGGTTTAGAATAATATCAAAGGCACCTTTACCCGGGGCACCTTTAGCGCTGTTGTACCCTTTAAATGATTTACCTTACAAATCTGACGAAATGGTGCAGATTGCATTTCCAGATTAACATTTTTAAGCAATTTAGACTCACAGTATATGCAAAGATGGAGTTTGAGATGGTCCACATATGTAAATGATAACTGTTTGTGTGGAGCAGCATTTACTGTAGACGTAGCCGCTTTGAAATGCATGTAACCTACATGCGGCTAATAGAGCACATTGGAACCCTGCAACCTTTGTGAATTCACAATAGCACTATGATTTATTAGGTTTTTTAAATGGTTTTACTATATCATGCAGCCTTGGAAATATTCTAACTATGCGTTTCGATTCTCATCTGTGGAACACGCCACTTTCAGTATTTTGTGGGTTAATCGATGTGGCCAAATTGCAAAAAGATTTTTCAAAATTAAGGAATCATGACAGCTTTATATACTTTGCTTTGAAGTGAGAAAAGATGAAATTTCTGAAAAACAAGAAGTGTCATATATGAGCTTGAAAACCCCTAGAAACATAGTTATATTTGTGGTCAAACAATGGCTTTTCTAGTCTTACTGGCGATCATTGTCAAACATGTCAGCTATGGTGTCTGTCTTAAAATACCCTTGATACGTGTTTCCATGGAAGAGCAGAGAGTATGTCCAGCGGCGTCCAGCTGTCTGTAGTCATTCTTGAAGGCCAGAGTCACACATCCAGATTGATTGTGGATAGCGCTATCATCTCCGTCCATCTAGAACTCAGGGGAAATCACAGCTTGTTCTATCAATCAGAGTGAGGAACCGTTTCAACTTGTTCTGTGCCTCAGTGGTATTTTAGGTCAGATTTTTCACTAGTTGCCATCTATGCAGAGATTGGGCTGGAAGAGAAGTGTGCCGCATATCCATGTCCATTTCAAACAAACCTGACATTTTTCAAGTCTCAGACATCCCGATTCTCTCAAATGCAAATTCTGTCACTTAACTTGATTTTTTTGTTAGCTTTTAGCATATTAATGCTTCTCTTTGGATTCTGAGGCTTGTTTGTTAGCTTGTGAAGGATGATAGAGATCAAACGGCAGCATTTACTTCAGGGAGAGGCAAACAAAAAGCAACATTGGAGTTATCCCAGCAAATCCGGTCCATTAGGCCTGGACATGCAGCAGGGAATCTTTTGTGTCATGCATTAAAGGGGCAATTAGCTTGTGGTACTCAATGTTCAGATAGCTTTTTTGACATTTTTTTCCCGCAATGGATGAAATCCAATTTAATGACAGGAACTAACTCTCTTGGTTTTTATGAACCGCCTACATGCTCTTTGATGCATAAGCACATTGTTACAATGGAAGCCTGATTACAGGAAAATACATCACATTGTGCGCTGGGGAAAAGCAGGAGCCTAAATGACTAATACTGTGCGGAAAACCATCCTAAAAATTAACTGCAGTAGGTAATGAATGTTTTACTTAGTGAAGTATATTAATACCTTGACTGGAAGAGAACAGATTGATTTTGTTTTTCTGATGTTGAAATGATTGCATTAGGCTGCACTTAAGAAAACAAACATGTGGCTGCTTTTTGCTAACAGGCAGAAAGTCAAAGCTGTGGCTATTCATATATGTATCTATCCATCCATCCGTTGTCTGTCCATCTATCTGTCTGTCGGTCCACCCGCCTGTCCGCCCATCCATCTATCTATCTATCTATCTATCTATCTATCTATCTATCTATCTATCTATCTATCTATCTATCTGTCTTTCTCTGTCTGTATATCTGTCTGTCTGTCTGTCTGTCTGTCTGTCTGTCTGTCTGTCTGTCCGTCCGTCCGTCTTTCTCTGTCTGTATATCTATCTATCTATCTATCTATCTGTCTGTCTGTCTGTCTGTCTGTCTGTCTGTCTGTCTTTTCGTCCATTTTTCTGTCTATCTATCTATCTATCTATCTATCTATCTATCTATCTATCTATCTATCTATCTGTGCATCCGTCCGTCCGTCTTTCTCTGTCTATATATCTATCTGTCTGTCCGTCTTTCTGTCTCTATCTATCTATCTATCTATCTGTCTGTCTGTCTGTCTGTCTGTCTGTCCGTCTTTTCGTCCATTTTTCTGTCTATCTATCTATCTATCTATCTATCTATCTATCTATCTATCTATCTATCTATCTGTGCGTCCGTCCGTCCGTCTTTCTCTGTCTATATATCTATCTGTCCGTCCGTCTTTCTGTCTCTATCTATCTATCTATCTATCTATCTATCTATCTATCTATCTATCTATCTATCTATCTATCTCTGTCTGTATATCTATTTACCTGTCCATTCGTCCATCTTTCTATCTTTCTCTGTCTGTATATCTATCTATCCGTCTGTCCGTCCGTCCGTCTTTCTATATCTATCTATCTATCTATCTGTTTGTCCGTTTGTCAGATTTTCTTTTCTCTGTCTGTATATCTATCTATCTATCTATCTATCTATCTATCTGTCCGTCCGTCCGTCTTTCTCTGTCTGTATATCTATCTATCTGTCAGTCCGTCCGTCTTTCTGTTTTTATCTATCTATCTGTGCGTCCGTCCGTCCGTCTGTCCATCTCTGTCTGTATATCTATCTATCTGTCCGTCCGTCTGTTTTTCTGTCTCTATCTATCTATCTATCTATCTATCTATCTATCTATCTATCTATCTATCTATCTATCTGTCTTTCTCTGTCTGTATATCTATTTACCTGTCCATCCGTCCATCTTTCTATCTTTCTCTGTCTGTATATCTATCTATCTGTCTGTCCGTCTGTCCGTCCGTCTTTCTCTGGCTGTATATCTATCTGTCTGTCTGTCCATCCGTCAGTCTTTCTCTGTCTATCTATCTATCTATCTATCTATCTATCTATCTATCTATCTATCTATCTATCTATCTATCTATCTATTCTCTGTCTATCTATCTATCTATCTATCTATCTATCTATCTATCTATCTATCTATCTATCTATCTATCTATCTATCTGTGCATCCGTCCGTCCGTCTTTCTGTCTATATATCTATCTGTCTGTCCATTTTTCTTTCTCTATCTATCTATCTATCTATCTATCTATCTATCTATCTATCTATCTATCTATCTATCTATCTATCTATCTGTCTGTCTGTCTGTCTGTCTGTCTGTCCGTCTTTTCGTCCATTTTTCTGTCTATCTATCTATCTATCTATCTATCTATCTATCTATCTATCTATCTATCTATCTATCTATCTATCTATCTGTGCATCCATCCGTCCGTCTTTCTCTGTCTATATATCTATCTGTCCGTCCGTCTTTCTGTCTCTATCTATCTATCTATCTATCTATCTATCTATCTATCTATCTATCTATCTATCTATCTATCTTTCTCTGTCTGTATATCTATTTACCTGTCCATTCGTCCATCTTTCTATCTTTCTCTGTCTGTATATCTATCTATCCGTCTGTCCGTCCGTCCGTCTTTCTATATCTATCTACCTATCTGTTTGTCCGTTTGTCAGATTTTCTTTTCTCTGTCTGTATATCTATCTATCTATCTATCTATCTGTCCGTCCGTCCGTCTTTCTCTGTCTGTATATCTATCTATCTGTCCGTCCGTCCGTCTTTCTGTTTTTATCTATCTATCTATCTATCTGTGTCCGTCCGTCCGTCCGTCTGTCCGTCTCTGTCTGTATATCTATCTATCTGTCCGTCCGTCCGTTTTTCTGTCTCTATCTATCTATCTATCTATCTATCTATCTATCTATCTATCTATCTATCTATCTATCTATCTATCTATCTATCTATCTATCTATCTATCTGTCTTTCTCTGTCTGTATATCTATTTACCTGTCCATCCGTCCATCTTTCTATCTTTCTCTGTCTGTATATCTATCTATCTGTCTGTCCGTCTGTCCGTCCGTCTTTCTCTGGCTGTATATCTATCTGTCTGTCTGTCCATCCGTCAGTCTTTCTCTGTCTATCTATCTATCTATCTATCTATCTATCTATCTATCTATCTATCTATCTATCTATCTATCTATCTATCTATCTATCTATCTATCTATCTATCTATCTATTCTCTGTCTGTATATCTATCTATCTGTCTGTCTGTCCGTCCATCTGTCTGTCTTTCTCTGTCTATCTGTCCGTCCGTCCGTCAGTCTTTCTCTGTCTATCTATCTATCTATCTGTCTATCTATCTATCTATCTATCTAGCCATAGAAGTATTACAACATATGCATATATACGAATAATAGTCTTAAAAAAGCATTTTATATTTGAAGTCCGTCAGTCCACCAATTTTATATTTTTTGTCATTTTGTAGTTCTTAATGTAAAGTGAATATGGTGTAATGAGTTGGACTGAAGAGTCAGTTGGGCTCTGCTGGTTATGTGCAGCAGACTCTGATTATTAATGCCTACCTCCATGAAGTCAATAAAGCTTAATGTGTCTACGTGCCTCCTGATTGAGTTTGTTTCTTCATCTCCTTTGCTTAATCTTGTCACACAGGAATAGATTATCCTCGTTGAGGGGCATAAAGTGTTAATTTCCTATCAGAATCACTTAATTACCTTTGGCCCCTGCTCTCACTGTAAACTAAGGGCAGTTCAACTTAGACACAGCTGATTGGTTTCTTTGTGGAGGGAGTAAATCATAATGAAAAAAGGATCGATGCAAATGAAAGTGCAGGCTCTAAACATGCTATTGAATTCTATTAGCACTGCAAAATTGCTTCCAGGACAGTAAGTATTGAGCTTCCTCTGCTACACAAAGCCTGTGCCACGCTTTCTTATGGGCTTAGATGATATTTGGTCAAAACTAAGGAAAACATTAATTTCAGGAAAGCTTAGTTATTGTGTTGTCAATCTTTTGAAAAAGTCCAAGACTGTGATTGACAGTCAGCACAGTCAAAGCAAATCACTTGTGTTGCTAACAGGGTTATGAACTAGATTTTGTTGATCTGTTCATCTGTTATGATGTCCTATACTGTAAGTACTGTATTTTTTCTTGTAATCATGAATTGTTTTAATGCAAAACTGTAGTTAAGTACATTATATGAAAATTAACTAATCAAGTTAATGAACAGCACTACGTCTTTGGGGGAAAAAAATCTGCTGATTTGCAAAAAAGGCCTAATATTACCTAATTGCTGATTTCAAAAATATCAATAAAAACTTTCCACCAAGTACAAGTTTTTTCCACACTTTTTTTTTTTTTTTTTAAATTCTAAATTATATTTCAGCTTTAATGCCCTTATCAAAGTAACAGAAGCAGTCAAATGTCAAGTTTGTTGTAATGACAAAAATAAATATTTAAAATGCAATTTGAATACATTTAACTTTTAATCTGCAAAGTAGTGGAAAAATGTACTGAAATAATCAATTTAATGTCAAAGAACTTTGCATAAACAGGTTTATGAATAAATAAGATTTCCCACAACAAAATCTATAATATTCTTTCACTGTGTGTGTGTAAAGTAAAACACCCACAGATGTAGCAGAAAACACCTGGCTCATGTTTGCACTTTCTTCTGTCACTGGCCATGATTCTAACCTTAAAGTCAATATTATACATAAAAAAGTAGAAGTATTCAGAAATATTCATCAAATGGTGAAAATCAAATGGTTGTTGAAAGCAAAAATGCTCATCAAATGTGAAGTGCTGTAGAAAAACAGCACCCCAAAATTATTCAGAAAAAAGTACTGGATTTCCTTCAGCAAATAAGATGCATGGAAGTGTTATTTATCACAGACATACACACTTGTGCAGAAAAGCAAAATGAACGTAATTCAAAGGCAGTGTTGCATGTTGCAAAAGCAATGAATAGACATTAAAAAAGTGGATTTAGAAGTCAATGCTGTTTGTTTTATGTATGCTCAACTTTTAAATGATTTGTTTTATTCTGTTGCCTATAGTCGAGGATGTTTATAATACTAAAGGTAACCCTGGGTTTTAAGACTTATGTGGCTGAATATAATGTCAGTTACGTTTATTACTGAAATATGTATTTGAAAACCCATTAAAGATTTACGTTATTTAAAAAAAATGCATATTTTGGAGTATGGGTGGCGCCATTATTTTTATGATGTCAGATGGTTGCACTCGGTGAGCTACTGGCGCTACCTGTTGCTTTTTTTACTGCCACACCTCTTGGAAAATAAAATACTAATATGATTATCATAGCTACTGAAAGAGCATATAGATAACAACGTATATAGGCGTAGGTTTAAACCAAATGCCGTACTATCGATTTTCCTCACAAGAAGTCTAAACACCCCCAGGCATTGAATGAAATTCGCGTGGAAAAACTCCTTCAGTGGCTGCAGTGTCATGACAAGTGTCGCCATGTATATATCCTGCCAGGATGGCGCAACCATTTAACATCGGAATAATGGCGCCCCTAAAAAAAATTTTCATGGGTTTTCAGATACATGTTTCAGTAAGGTACATTATTTTCTTGTCTCTGGGATACAAAAAAAAAGGATACAAAAGCTATCAATGGGGTAGTAACTTTTCAGAAGGTACTCTTTTGTAACTTATTAATGCCATATGGTCACATATTATTACTTTGAAGGTACATATTATTGCCTAAAGTGTACATACTTGTACCTTAAAGATTTATATAAAAGTACCCTTTAAAAGGCTATCACCCCAATAACAGACTTTGTACCTTTTCCTTTTTTTTTTTTTTTTTTTTTAAAGTGTTGCCTACCATAATCAAATGTTAGCACTGTATGCTTTCAAAAATATTATATTTTTAAATATTAGAATAAACGTGATACAATACAAGTTTTTTGCTCAGAGTATGCCATTATGGTATTTACCAGCATGGGCTAACTAGACCAGCTAAATCTTGATCGCTCTGTGTTTGCAGGATTCCTTATTATGGGATTATGGGTCAGGGAGCACATCTAAATGCGTTTTGTTCTGATACTTAATCACACTAAATTAACACATTAAATGGACAGCCCTAGTTTCAAGGTTCCCATTATTTGGAGATTATCTGTCTGGACAAGATAGTTGGACAACATGCCTTTTAATTCAAAAGCAAATGACAAACAGGACTAAACGGCTTCTGCGATCATTCATGATAAGTAGTGTCATTTAACAGATGCCTTTTCTTATTACAACTACTTTTTTTCCCCCTCACTCTCTCTCTTTCACAGCTCTTCCCCTGTTGAGAGGTAGACCACCATGTTGTCAGTGTTTCATGTTGAGCATGCTTCTTTCCCCTGTGTGAACTCTGATTTTCTTTTAAGTGGTTTTTCCAATCCTTTTATACCTCATCCCTCCTTACATGTCCCTCTAGATGGCTCTGAATTAAATAGTTCATTAGCATTTCATACATCGACGCAACCTGCCCCGTGAGGACCCAAGGTAGAACATGGGCGATATTACAACACAGGCTTTTATATTATTCTCTCATTGTTGATTGAGGGTTCATTAGAGAAAAACTAATTACTGGTTTTAATTATTGTCTTTTCTTTATTAATGCATGTCTGCTTTTTAGCACATCTTGACTTTTTTGAAAGCAACACATTGTGTTAATAGTATCACTGGTATTACAATAACCATTTTAACATATTTAGTTATTTTTTTTTGTTCCATAAGTCCTTACAGTGTCGATTTGTTCTGACTATCCACCTTATTTTTCCCCATAAGAGTGGGTGCAGCCTTTTGTAAAATTTTTGTGTCTGGCTTCTGGTCTCATCCACTTAAAGCTATTTTTAGCTGCACAAAAAGCTCGTTTTGCTGCTAGATATTGCAAACTAGTGTGTCTTACCATACTTTTTTAATGTTTTATCTTAATTATGAACACACTGGTTTGTAGTGCAAACTGTTTTACCGTTTACTCCATTTTGATATTCTTCTCGTTATTTCCCTATGGCGGATTATGAATCCGACGTCTAACACATTACCAGGAAACAGCTTACTTTCGCATTGAAAAATAAGGTGGATAAACATCATTATAATTCGTTTAAATGGTACTCATGCTATAAATGAATGCGTTGTTTGGTTATTTTCTAATTGTACCCTCAGGTGTGACTGATGCTGTAACATTGTTGGCCATGCGTCTCTTTAATACACTGTATATGCTGCCTGCAGCATGGTCAGGGACAAGAATATGTAAATCTGTTTGAAAATAAAGCCATTAATATTTTTCAGGTAGATCCCAGCAGTGCGCCAATGACAAGTAATTAGTTCCTGTTTTTTAATTAACAGGTTTTGGTGAGGAACTTCAGCTTCACACTTCTGAATGTAATTTGTATTTTCATTGTGTTAATAGGATGTGCCTTTAATTACCTCATGATTGCGTTCAGAGGCATCATCTTAGCTCCTGTGAGAAACTACAGCACTGTAATACTTGCCTCAGTGGATGAGAGACTGTTTGATCCCCTTTGTTGAAATGTGATCAATTAGTCAATCATGAAGGCGCGATCAGCCTTGTGGTTAACACACATGGGTATCTATAGATGTGAATGAGGACCTTCCAGCCATTTCCATGAATCTGGTTTTCATAGACAGAATAGCTTTACAACTACCTTTTACTAAAAATGGATAAAAATGACCAACTAACGCTAAATGATCACTTTATTTTGTGCCTTACAATGAGAAATGCACATCATGCGAGAGTACTTGCTCATATATAAAATCATATACATTTGTGACACTGGACTACAAAACCAGTCATAAGGGTTTAGTTTTTTTTAAATTGAGATTTGAAATTGGTTTCCATTGATGTATAGTTTGCTAGAATAGAACAATATTTGGTCGAGATACAACTATTTGAAAATCTAGAATCTGAGGGTGCAAAAAATCAAAATACTGAGAAAATCGCCTTTAAAGTTGTCCAAATGAAGTTCTTAGCAATGTATATTACTAATCAAAAATTAAGTTTTTATATATTTACGGTAGGAAATTTACAAAATATCTTCATGGAACACGATCTTTACTTTATATCCTAATGATTTTTGGCATAAAAGAAAAATAATAATTTTTACCCATACTGTAAAAAACAAATCAGTTGAGTCAACTTAAAATAATTTGTCACCTGGTTGCCTTAAAATTTTAAGTTCAGACAACTCCAAAAACTTGAAATGTTAAGTTATACTAAGTGACAACTTGGATATTTGAGTTCATTCAACTTAAACTTTTAAGGCAGCTGGGTAACAAGCCCAGCTTTTAAGTTTAACAAATCTAATTTTTAGTTGAGTCAATTCAAATATATAAGTTTTCACTTAGTACAACTAAACATTTCAAGTTGACTAAACTTATTTAAGTTGACTGAACTTAAATATTTTAAAGCAGTAGGGTAACACATTTTAAGTTGACTCAACAGATCAACAAACTGTGTGTTTTTGTTTTTTTTGTTTTTTTTACAGTGCATTGTTGGCTATTGCTACAAATGTATCTGTTCGACTTATGACTGGTTTTGTGGACCAGGGTCATGTATATGAATTGCTATACATTACACACCAGAACGCTATGGAATATGAAACTCTGCATGCTGGGAAAAGGGTTAACAGATCTGAACTTGCCTACAAAACCATTATTTTAGTGTAGGCCTAATAATAACCATGGTATTTATTAAAAAAAACAAACAAACAAACAAAAAAAATCAATGCTACTTTTTAAAATTATTTATTTATTATAAAAGCTTGAATTTTGGAATTATAAGTTAACCACACTGATGACACTACAAAAAACTACAATGCTAGTCTTTGTTTTTGTTTTTCAACATTATTATTATTTTTTTTTCAAGTGTATGCATTAATTATGCAAAAGTTCAAAGGAGAAGTTTGATTCGCTTTGACCTTTCAAAAGCATGGGAAAACAATTGTGCTTAACCCATTTAAATCTGAGAATGAGCTTCGCATGCGTGGCATGGTAAAGCATCTACAGCTTAAATGTTATCCTCCTTTAGAGGATTACCGAAATTCTGTAAATTGGTCAGGGTGGATTTGCAATTTTTGCTTGGTAATCAGTCCCATTTCCTCTGATGGCTTCTATGTCCCTTCTTGTTCATGTAAATGAAAATAGCTGTCGGAAGTTATCTATTTATGAAAGCGGCGGTGGTTTTGTAATAACAGTGTTTGTTCTTTATGTTCCGGCGTGCCGCTCCTCTCCAGACAGAATGCTATTGTCACTCCAGAAATGTACTCTGAGAGGAATAAAAGATAAAAGGTGAAATAAATGGTTCCTCACACAAGGGAAATGCAGACACAGTTGTATAATGGCACTGTGTGATAAAAAAAGGGAGAGAGAGAAAACGTTACAGGAAAGCTTTTCCAAACCCACAAAACAAAAGCACTTCAGAGGGTGTCATGTGAGTCAGTATGTTCACCGTACCTTGTGCATATGTGTCACACTCTTCTGTGAATTTACAGGCATTTATTTACGTAACTCAAAGCGTTTTCTGCTTTTTGGATCTCTTTTGTAATGTTTTGCTCATGTACAAAGTAGCTGTAGGAAAATAGTTTATATTATATCACAAGAGAGATTCGTAAAGCAAAAACTGCACTTGACTCTACGATCCTTACATAGTGACTAGATTCATTTTGATGACTTTTCAGCAGATGGAAATCAATTATTTGAACATATCTATGTAAAAGTGCATTGAAAAAATATAAACGTGTTCGAGTGAATGCCAGTGTAGTTTCAGCAAATGGCATATAGTGCCGCACTATATAACATATCTATATTTGTTATATCAGTTCTATTATGAAAATTATTATCTATTTACGACATACTGATCTATACAGGTGGAGCTGGGGAGGTGGAAGGTTTCAGAGGAACTTTGAAATGCTTAGGGCCCTATGAAATCCGTTTTATTTTTCCAAATTCCGTTTTATTTTTTTCCAAATTCCGTGTTTTCCGTTTTAATTTTTCTAGATTCCGTTTTTTTCCGTTTTAATTTTTATCAACTCCTTTTTAATGGTTAAATAAAATTGTATTAATCAAAGAGCATGTCTGATTATTTAAAATCATGAAACTTATACAACTTCACATCAATTAAATCAATAATGACATGTTTAGGGCCCTATGAAATGTTTTATTGTTATCAAATTGTTTTAACATGTCTAATTATTTGAATGCATACTTAATTTATTATGAAAGGGTTTTTTTTTACCCTCAGAAATTCTGTGTTGTGTATTTAACATGTTCTGGTTATCAAATGAAGGCATAAAACATTAATTTCATTTATCTTTTTGTTATTGAAAATGAAGCTAACATTTTTTTTGGCAAAAAAAAAAAAGGGGAATTTATTATTCAAATTAAATCATAGAAGAAATGTTGTGTGATTGTACCATAAAAAATAATGTTTGTTTCATTTTAGTAGTAGTAGTAATAGTAGTAATATATTTCTTCAAGTTAAACCAAACTTTTATTTTGATGGGTTGCCGTGTATACCTTTACATTTCTGTGTGTATACGATATGACGCTAGTTTTCCTAAAACGGAACGGTCAAATGCTGAAATCACAGAGAGCGTCAAGCGCGCTTCAGTGTGTGTGTAACGGGGTGAGTGAGACAAGAGGCGAGCGGATCCATGTGCACGCTTTTATTGAAGGGACGAGACAGATACATAGTCGAAAAACAGGCAGGGTCAAAGCAAACGGCAAACAGGTGTGTCAGAGGCGAGACGAGAGAATAGTCCTTAATGACGAGCGATAATCCAAAGGCAGGCGGCTAGACAGTCCAAACGAGATAACCAGGCGGGAAAAACAAAACACAGGGAACTAGGAACAAGAAACTAGGAAGCGGTAACAATAATAAACAACAATACAACAATCCGTGAAGTGCACTGGGAAGGACCGGGGCTTTTATAGAACGCCTGATTGGTCATGGGGGCTGACGCAATCAGTGCGGTGGAGGATGGGAGATGCAGTCCGGAGTGTGGTGCAACAGTCAGAGTGTGTAGGTGAGGTGAGAGTGACATCTGGTGGTGAGCGGACAACGGGACACCGACCAGATTCGTGACAGTGTGTAGTAAACAAAACCGCTGGACTGCTCCATTCATTAAAACAGAAACACACAGAACATGCAGGATTCACATTTAAATTGTATTTTTTGCTGCGTAATATTTACAGATACTAGTCCATATTGCTTATATAACTTATGTGATTTAAGTGTAATGACCTACTTTTGATTAATTCATTCAAACTGACAAATTTGAGTAAATTCCGTTTTTATGACTGGATTCCGTGATTCTGTCCACGTTTTTTTAGGGCCCTAAATGCTGCAAATTGCTCTAGTGAATGTTAACCAGTCATTTAAATGTAAAGCAGCAATCTCATTGGCTGCAGATGCAACCAATCAACCAGTCAGCTTGTGCCAAGTCTCCCCTTGCCATCTAAAGTTTAATGTTTTTTTTTTGTTGTTGTTGTTGTTGTTGTTTTTTTAATTAACAGTACAGACATTTCAATTTCTTTTATACAGAACAGCTATTTTCAGCTCTGATAATTTAGCAAGTCAGCATATTAGATGGATTTCTGAAGGATCAAGTGACACTGAAGACTGGACTAATGATGCTGAAAATTCAGCTTTACATCACAGGAATAAATTGTATTTCAAAATATATTCAAATATAAAACAGCTATTTTAAAATGTAACAATAGTTCACTGTATTACTACTTTTACTGTATTTTTCATCAAATAAATGCAGCTTTGGTGAGCATATTATCGTAATGTATATTATACATTATGTATATCATATCATATATATAAAAATATTAGCAACCCCAACCTTTTGAACAGTATACATACATACTAGTTTGCTGTATTCAAATTGTTTGTGTTATATATTGATAGGATTTAAAATTCATATTTGATAGCCATGTTCTCAATGTCAGGGATTATTTCTGCCTGAATGAGCCATATTTGTTCATATGGTTCATATTTGTGTTTGACCTGCCAACATTTTCACTGTTGCGACCACAAAAATGACACACTGGTCCTGATGCTTAGCAGATCAAGGCCTGAATTTGTGTTATGACTATTAGTCATTTAGCATTAGTGAACATAAAAGCCCATTTATTCCCAGGATGGTCCCTTGAAGCGACCTGGTGCTAAGTGCTCTGCTCAAGGGCATGATGGCGATAGGGGATCCCAGTGACTGTCAAGGTCATGAATGAGTCATTCCTACTGGGGTTTGAACAAGAAACCTTTGAATTACCAACCACAGAGCCACCAGATACACTGCTTTTCGCAAACAAAATTGGGATCATGTAAGGATTAACATTTAAAGGCAACAGCTGAAGTTGTCATATGAAAGGCAGGGGCAACGACAGGCAAAAGAGACGTTTCTCTTTTTTTCTTATTAAAAGATCTTGTGCCACCGCAGATGAATGTTGCAGTGTGGAAGCTGACAGCCCAGGGTCTGTATCTCTACAGCACTAGCTGAGGTGAAATATTTAATTGAACACCCCTTCCTGCTTCACTGATCACAGCTACTGCTCAAATTTAACTTGTCCTGATCATGCCTCCCTTACACTCGCCCTATTCCAACACCATATGAAGGCTGGAATTTGAAAGCTGTCAGGATATGCTCTTTTCTTCATCTCTCTTTCTCTCTCTCATCATTTCCCCTCTCTCTCTTCACGTTTTTTTGTCTGTTTTGAAAGATGAGAACACAGATTTTTTAATGAACGGCAAGCATTTAAATGAAGGCACAGTTACATGTGTATCAGGGAGTGTGGCTGGCATTCTTTGCATTGTAGCATTGTCATTATCCAGGTACTTATCTGAGTACATAAATGCAGTTCATTGAAAGGTTAGGTTATTATATACAGTATTTATACTTTTTAGTTATATTCCTTTTCACTGCTTCAAGTTTAAGGGAACGTTCTGCCATCATTTACTTCTTACAAATCTTTTATTCTTTCATGGAATACAAAATGAGAAATTCTGAGTTATGATCATTGTTTCCAGTTGCAAGTGGAGCTTTCAAGCTTTCAAAAAGGATGCAAAAACACCATAAAAGTACATGTAATATATTATAATATAATATAATATATATATATATATATATATATATATACATATTAATTGCGATTAATCACATACAAATTAAACGTTTGAGTTTGCCTAATATATGTGTGTGTACTGTGTGTAATCATTATGTATATATAAATACAAGCACATTCGTGTATACGTTTAAGAAATATTTACAAGTATATGTATTTATTATAATTTTTGTAAAATTTATATTATATATAAATAAAAATATTTTGTACATAAATAACATGTTTCTCTTAAATATATACATTAATTTGTGTATTTATATATACATAGTAATTGTACACAGTATACACATATATTAGGCAAACTCAAACTTTTTTGTATGCGACTGATCACAATTAATCGTTTTCCAGCCTTTATATATATATATATATATATATATATATATATATATATATATGTGTGTGTGTGTGTGTGTATATATATACACATATATATATATACATACATATATATATATATATATATATATATATGTATGTATATATATATATATATATATATATATATATATATATATATATATATATATATATATATATATATATATATATATGTGTGTGTGTTTATGTATGTATGTATTATATAAAATTATTAATTTTATATAATACATAATTACAATGTTTTTATTTAGTTTAATCGGATATAATAACAAAATAACTAAAACCAAAATAGTAATTAATAATAACCACATTACCAAATAAAAAATATACAAAAAATCTTTAACTAAAATGAAAATGGTGATTATCTATCTATCTATCTATCTATCTATCTATCTATCTATCTATCTATCTATCTATCTACAAAATATAATATAAACTAATAGTATTTGAATCTGAATCCAATAACACTGCTTAGCATGCATGGTAGCAGATCAAGCAGATGTGAATATTTTCTTTGAATAATGGCGTAGATTGAACAATTTATATGTAGCGCATGAGTCATATGGACGTCTTTTATGAAAAATTTAAGGTGCTTTTCTTGTCATTTTGGAGCTTTCCAAACTCTGCCCTCATTCACTTTCATTATATTGAAAAGACTGCTGGTGATGTCTGTCACAAGCGTTTTTTAAATCTGATAGTCCTGGAGTTTCTGGTGGATTCAGAGCTGAAACCACAATTATATCACATTTCATTTAAATTTCCAATGCAGTTTGTGTGATTAATTTATTTCATTTTGAAAAATAAAGGACAAGAATCTAAAAGAAAGGAATATTTCACCTCAATTCTTCATTATGACTGTTTGGCTCGTTTCCCTTGAAACGGTAAGACGTAACTGAAACTATTTAAATCAATGTTCAGCGTTATTCTATCAAGGCATTCGGTTTTGAATGTTATCAGATGGCTAATTCACTACACCCAAGGGTGCAGTCATTTCGTCATTTTGCTGATGCATTGTGCTTAAGGCTAATAAATTAACTATAAATGGATGTCACTTAGCCAAATGATGCCATAAATATGTCATAACTGTGCAGTCTTTGCTGGTCGAGCTGCAGGAGAGTTTTAACATTATGGAAAGGCCAAAGCACAAGAAATGCTCTTCATATATCATCCAATCAACACTCAGGATAATGACCAGCCATTGAGATGAGAACTGCTTCTGAAGAGTGGCGACTGGGTACTTACATATAGTGTGTTGAATCAGTTTAAATAATTGCTTTTGGAGTTTATAGACTTTGTTACTTTTAATATCCTAGTTGATGTATCATAATGTACCGCCGTCATCTTCTGCTTCTGTTGACTTTGCGTTTTTCATTACAACCTTATTTTCAGCACTTTCATTGACGGATTGCTTCACTGAAAATTTAAAATATACTGCTCAGAACATAATTTAAGATGCACAAATTTATGTTAAGATTTTACTTATGATTCAGACTATGTTTATGGATTCTGTAACCTTGATTTAGGTACCTTGAATAGCTCACACAATATTAAAAAAAAAAAAAATGTATCTTGTATCTTCTCTTAAGTATCTCAATAACATTAAATGGAGAGCAAATGGAAACTTCAGTCTTTCCTTTATATAATTTCCCTGAAAAAAAGGGTTTAATAATCTGACACATGTCTCTTTGAAGTGAGATGAGTAAATTTACAAACTGTGATCAGATTTGATAAAATACCAGTCTACTATCAAAAGTCAGATATAATCTCAATAACCTCTTAATAGAACAAGTCATGTGTCTGCTATATGCAAGAGTTGCTTCTAGTTTTATTTTTCCTGAATTTTAGTAGAAACATCCATGATGCAACATTACTGAGAACTTCATTGCTGCAGTATCTGAGCAAAAAAATGTTCATCTGGTTTTCGTTCTCAGTCACTATATCACTATACACTGTGAGCTCACTTTAGCAACCACGATGCACCTGTGATGTGACGGTAGCCAGCAGTCTGCTGCGTGTGAGAAGGGATGTTATTGATCTTATAATAATTTTAGGCAGCTGATGAATGGTGCTTACTCCTGTAAAGCGAGACGTATGAACGTAAGTAGTTCACTAATGCTTTAAACAATCAAACAATAAATACATTTACATTTAATAATTTAGCGGATGCTTTTTTAATCCAGAACAACTTATAAATGATAACAATAGAAGCAATTAAACCAAAAAAAAGAACATGTATGTACTGTGACAAGTCTCAGTTTTTTAATTAATAGAAAAAATCGAATAGAAAGTGTTAATGGGTTAAGTGTTGATGAAAATAATGCATCTTTAGCTGTTTCTTGAAAAAGGCTAAAAACTCACTGTTTGGGTTGAGTTGGGTGGGTCATAAAGTTTGCATGTGTCTTTTATTGACCGAGTATCATATTTGATACATCCGGGTTCATGGTACATATAAAGTGTGATATAGGATAAAAAGAAGTCCTGTTGTATTCAGAGGCTCAAACTTAGCAAAAATGTGCAATTAGGTACAGTTGCTGATATTTATACATTGCATTCTTATACATTTTG
Organism: Labeo rohita; assembly: GCF_022985175.1. NCBI lineage: Eukaryota > Metazoa > Chordata > Actinopteri > Cypriniformes > Cyprinidae > Labeo > Labeo rohita. Next base: position 9,307,322 of record NC_066871.1, on the reverse strand, counting down.
AATGTTTTTTTTTGTTTGTTTTTAATAAGACTTTTCTGCTCATCAAGACTACGTTTATTTGATTAAAAACATTATGAAATATTATTGCAATTTAAAATGGTTGCTTTCTATTTGCATATACTTTAAAATGTAATTTATTCCTGTGATGCAAAGCTGAGTTTTCAGCATCATTACTCCAGTCTTAAGTGTCACATGATCCTTCAGAAATCAACATAATATGCTGATTAATTATCAATGTTGGGAACACTTTTGCTGCTTAAATTTTCTTTTTGTTTTATTATTTTTTATTTGTTTGGAACCTGTGATACTTTTTCAAGATTCTTTGATAAATAAAACATTAAAAAACAGCATTTATTTAAAATAGAAAATTTTTTAACAATATACACTACCGTTCAAAATTTGGGGTCAGTAAATGTTTTCTTTCTTTCTTTCTTTGAAAGAAATGAATACTTTTATTCAGCAAGGATATAAAAAGATAAAAAGTGATAGAAAAGACTTATATTGTTAGAAAAGGTTTCTGATTGTATTAAATGCTGTTCCTTTTAACTTATTATTCAGCAAAGAAGCCAGAAAAAATAAAAATAAAATAAATAATTAAGCAGCACAACTGTTTCCAAATATCACGTAACACTGAAGTAACAATTCTTAAAATTTAGTTTTCATCAAAGAAATAAATTATATTTTAAGGTACATTGAGATAGAAAACTGATATTTTAAATTGCAATAATATTTCATAATATTACTGTTTTTTTCTGTATATTTTGGTGAAATAAATGAAACTTTGATGAGCATAAGTGACTTCTTTAAAAACAATTACACATTTTACTGATCACAAACTTTTGAACAGCAGTGCATGGACAAAATGTCAGATGAAATTCTGATAGCATGTAATATTAATCAATGAGATCTTGATTTGCATTATAATATAGCAGACTGGTTACATAAATTGCATATAAATATCAGTTGTCACTATATTTATTATTGTGAGGGCAAAACATAAAATTCAATACAATAATAATAAAGTAACTGAAGCTGCTTCAGTACAGTTAGTGTTTATCTTGAAATATTTTTCTAACATAAAAGTTAGTCTTATATTTCACAGAAAAGGTCACTTAATATCAGACTTCCTTTTACTAGCTAAAAAAGTATTTTAAACTATTGCTCAGATGACAGAATGCATGTGGTAGATTGCACACAACAGGGCTTTCTGTAAAGTTCTGATGATAATTTAGATGCCTTAGAAATTTGTGCATCAAATATAATGCAGTAGGCTTTATGAGGTTATTTGCTGACTTTTCTGTTTACTTTTATGGTTGCAAATTTGAAGAGACTAAAATTTTGTTTACAAAGCTTACATGCACCCCTCTGACCTTTACACAATTACTCCAAATAAGATACAATATTCTTCGAAACACGCCAAAATTGTGGGCAAATTCAGCATATACTGTTGTTTCAGACATAATTGGTCAATTGCATGTCCTCTCTTCAGTAAGATGAGCCAAATTGCAGAGAATCCCTAGGTGGAGCAATTTAGAGTTTTTTATATTGGGTCTGCCGTACTGATAACTATAAGATATGATCTGTTTTTCTCATGAGAAGTGACAAAAGGCGATGTTGACAAATGTCATAATTGAGGGTTTCTAGTGCCGCAGCAATAATTTGAGATCATAAATGCTATTCAGCTGTCAATCTGGTGCTCGTCAAGGAATAAAAATGGTGCAGAATGGACATATTTGGGTGTATAAAAAAAGGCCTGTATTTCTCTCATACACATCTAATGGGGATGCTTTCAACTCTCCTTTCACGTAATGAACGCTGACAGTTCCTGATAGGATTATTGCAAGAGTGATATGCACAGCCTTACCAAAAATAACCTGGCGCATTTATAGGAGCAGTCATTACTATATGAATCAGTGGCATAATCTTCCTGAATTTCACTGAGCTGTCATCTTCTAACAAGTGGAACTTGTTTTGGCAGTGCTATTACAAAAACACATGATCCTCAATATTCCTCTTTGTCTCCTTTAATAACGTCCCGCCACTTGCTGTGTAAGTGACACTGCCACCCCACAACACAGCCTTCTACATTTCCAGGGTCTCTGCCGCCTGGGCTGCTGCTGCTACAGCTGAGCGTGTTAAAATGTAATGAATCACGAAAACAAAGACTTGTAGGAATTGCAGGCACAAGCCAAGTTCGTGGCCTTCGAGCACTGGGACCTTTGACAGTGCACACAGTAGGGCTTGTATTCTGGCGTGTGATTCTGCATTCCCTGTCTCTCGTGGCCCAGACGCCCACACTGAAGATTCAGCTACCTCCAGGCAGTAAGACGAGGTGTCAGTGCCACAAAATGAAAACCTGATAAATCTCCAAGGGCACACGTTCTCTCTGTTAATCTGAATCTAGTGTTGGTTTCTAACAGAAGCATGCAGTGGAGCTGTTTGTTATGTACTGCATGTATTTTTGTTTTTAAACAGGTCAACATTTCCACATGATACTATTTAACCTTATTTGGTATGGGTTTGTTTTCTTGTTATTCAGAAAAAACAAACAAACAAACAAACAAAAGAGTTTTTACAGTAACTAATAATGTTTACTGTACATTTTCTACTGTAGATTTGGATTTTTGTTGCATTTTAACAAAATACAGTAAATAGACTTTATTTACTTACATTACAGAAACAAAAATATTCATTTTATTGTATTACACTGGAAAAATATGCATCATGGTAATTTTGTACTATAGTCAATTGCACTGATGCATTTACATTTATAATTTTTACAGATGAGTGTTATACACATATACAGTACGTATGCTTATAATTTAATATTTATTTATATTATATAATGTATAAGTATCTATAATATATATAATATATATATTATATAAATATATAAAAATTGATTTCATTTTTATTAAATTAACAATAATGTTTAAAGTGTTTTAATTAACGACTATAGCTATGTAACTATTTATTTGTTTTGTTAGTTACTTGGAAGGGAATATATAATATAATATAATATAATATAATATATACAACAGTTTTTTTCTGGTCCTCGAATCTGACTGGCTGATAAGAGTGTGATATTAGAGTGATATTAAAACTCCAATAGCCGTTTCACAGTTTGTAATCATATCACTCCGTTTGTGGTACTTCTTACAGCGAGTGTCATGGCAGATGCCCAAATCCAGTATTATTTAAAAAATATTACTGTTTTTGTGTCACAAATGTAGTTTTAAGACGATAATGTACTTGCTTATAGTTGAAATATGCAGTTTGTTAATAAAGATAACGTCTATTTGAAAATTTGTGTCAGTGTTTTCAGACATGTGAGCTCCAGATCGTCAGCGGCCGTTCTGCACTAATGAAGACGTCCGAGAGCGCCTCACCTTGGGTGATTTGATGGTGATTTTAGTTACATTGTTCACCATTAGATGGTGACAAAATACTGTTTTTATGAGTCAACACTAAAGACTTTTACATTAAAAAGTTAATGCTATAAACAGAAGTTACTTTTAGTTTCAACAACAGCTTGAAAGGATATTAACGTTACGACAAAGATAACGCATTCCTTAGCAGATATTCAAACTAATGTTTATTGTGAATATGAGACCGATCTGAAGAATGAATGCTGTATCAAATGCAGGTAATCACACTCGCCCAGTCCATCTCTCTCTCATAATACTCTACATAATACAGTGAGTTTTTAATACAGTAATACAATAAGCTTTTAATGAAGCAACTCAACGTTTTTTCGTTACTAGTTCTAAAGTGACGTTTTGGAATTAGTAACAGAGGCTTGGGCTCAGCTGATCAACTGTCAACTAGAAGGAAGGAAGTGGACTGCACAAAAGAGAGTTAAAAACACTCTGTTGTTATCTTGTTTATGTATTTACACACTCGTTGTATAATGCAATATCACACTTGTAGATGTGATATATGGCTGTATATTGGCACGCCGTGATTACCTATGAACGAATCACAACCGTGCAGATATACAGCCATGTCTCACGTCTACTCATGTAATATTTCTTATAATAATATAATATAATATAATATATACATAAATAATGCTCTCATAATTATTATATTCTGTATTCTACGGAAATTCCAAGAAAAAATGCACTACCAGTGATGATGAGTTTGAATTTTAATAATAATGTTTGAGGTAATTATTAACAATTCAGAAAGCTTCATGTAATAAATAAAGCATGCATTAAATTAGCGGAGACATTGATACAAACTTATACAAACTTTTAACTGTGGTACAGCATGTGGCAATATATCCACATTTTTATTGATGTTTTTAAATTAGAGATATTAGAGATATTTTGTCTCAGAACATGACAAAACTAACTAAATAAAAAGCAAGCATATTCTGGCAACACTTTATAATAAGGTTCATTAGTTAACATTAGTTAACTACTTTAGTTAACATGAACTAAGAATGAACAATACTTCTGCAGCATTTATTAATGCTAGTTCATGTTAATTTCAACATTTACTAATGCTTTATTAAAACCAAAAGTTATGTTTGTTAACATTAGTTAATGCACTGTGAACTAACATGAACAATGAATAACTGTATATTCATTAACATTAACGAAGATGAATAAATACTGTAATAAATACATTGTTTATTGTTCATTCGCGTTAGTTTGTACGTTAACTAACATTAACTAATGGAATCTTATTGTAAAGTTTCACCCATATTCTTATTATGTTAAAAATATTCAAATTTTCAGAACATAACATTCCTCACAGGAAGATTGTTTAGAGTGTCACTTGTCAATTCAATGCACATTGTATTGCTCATCAAAACACCATATCTGTGTATTCATTGTACTTTGTGTCACCATAAATGTGATTTCCTATTATGGATATTTTTGAGATTGCACTGCCTGATAAAAATACAGTCCATAAACCTTTAGAACAGCTTGTACACCTCTGCTGCATTTGTATTCCAGGCACACTTGTCAAAAGCGGTAGAATGCAGGAAGCGCTCATTACCAGCTGTCATCACTTCGTGCATTAATACACACTATTCTGCTTCTTAAAGAGAGCTTTTATTTGCTGAATCATTTTTCATTTTTTGTCAGTCTCAGGTTAGTCTAATCATCCCTGCCTAGCAGTTGCTGCCATTGTTGCTTTCAAGGCAAGACTTCAAATAACAAATTCAAAGAAATTCAAGCAATTGCAATATAATTATATTACGAATAATATAACAAAGACAGTGACTGCCTTTAGTGCTATTCGACCATGAAGCAGTATTTCTGGCAACATGTACAGTATATTCAAGAACATACAGGGGGGCCTAAACTTTTGAACAATAGTATACTTTACATTTTCGTCCATCCATCCATTCTCCTGCTATGACCCGGGACATTACATTTTAATTTGACGTTTAATTTTAATGTGGGAGGGACAATGAAACATTTACTTGGCTTCTTTGCTTTAGATTTGGCACTGGGTAAGTTTATATTATTTAATGCTTCTTTTTATTTTTATTATACATTTTTTGAGCTCAAACAGTAATTGGCGGACTCCCTGCAGAACCCTTGTATAAACAGCCAATCTGAACAATTGTTCAGACAACTGGGAAAAAAATTTAAATTACATTAGCTTTATGCATCACCTCTTTTCATCTATTTCAGACTCACTAATTTCACCAGCGATAATTATCATATGTGTTGCTTTACAAACCCGAGAACCTGGAATATAAAACAAGCTATTTGCAAACATCAAAAGGTTACTGGGTATTTTCTCTGCAGGGCTAATTATCCTGTCCCAGAGTCTTAATCAAGAATCACACCATTTCAAGACGTTTGACTAGCAATCCAATGTCTGAAGAAGGGCATGTTTGTTTTGCAGATTCTCTAGCATAGCCGTTATGAGCAATCTACACTGTCAGGATGGATTAGCCAGAGCATGATGAGCCTAAAACAGAGATGATTTTAAAGGAGTTGGGATTCCTCCTCCACTGCACAGACGCAGTGTGACAGCGCCCCATCACAGATGTTTGTCTAGGTGCTGTGCCAGTGTTTTTGTGAGATTTGCATTCTCTTGTTGTGCCTCTGGCTATCCTGCTTTTCTCTAAACAGCTGCTTGTGTTCGACAGTAAGACTCTTGGCTCGGAGATGTTTGGAAGGATTGAAAGCCCCTGAAACAAACTGTCTTAGAGATGTATGGTTTTAACATAAATCACACTGACTGGATTTGGGGAAAGTTTCCTTGTTTTGTTCACTGCCCTTGGTTTATTTGGAGATGTTATTTAAAATATATTCTCATGTACATCATCATGACAATGAGTGGGAGCCTTTTGAGGGACAAGGAGCGAGAAAATAAAATGACTAATGCTTGAAAAAAAAAAAAAAAAAAAAAACCAAAAAAAAAACTAATACATATATAAAATAGACAGCAGCACTGTAACCATGCAGATCCAGGCTGGTTTGTTGCTGGATCTCTAGATGGTGGACTAGATGCTATTGACCAGCAAAATCTAGCTGGCTGAGATGGTCAACAACATGGTTGTCCTACACTGTAAAAAGTTTTCATCAGTTTCAACTTAAAAAGTTCAACAGCTGCCTTAAAATAAGTTAAATCAACTTAAAACTACAAGTCATTTTAACAAAGCACAATAAAATGAGTTAAATGACTTATACTTTTAAGTTGATTTAACTCGTGGTGAATGCATTATTATGGATTATGGATGATTCAATGTGATGATTCAATGTTAAAAATGTCTTAAAGGAACAGTTCACCCCAAAATGAAAATTACCCCATGACATCACCCTCAAGCCGTCCTAGGTGTATATGACTTTCTTCTTTCAGACAAATACAATTGGAGTTATAGGGTACGACGGGCCTAAAGGCACCCTGTCTTTGATTTTATTTTCCTCTAAACCACTAAATGGCAGAAAAACATGGTGTAGCACTTCCCAGAACATCCGCTTTTCAAGACGCGCATGCAAATTTTTACATACGAACATGCAAAAAACTGCTGCAGGGGTGTAAAAATAAATAAATCGGTGCTCTTTGGGTGCAGGTTTCTTTTGTGACATCAAGGCACTCAAATAATGTGAAAAATATAAAAAGCCTTTATTCACACGGCTTTAAAGTTTTGAAAAGTTTGAAAACAAAATGTGTTGTTTTTAAAACTTTAAAGCCATGTAAATAAAGGCTTTTTATATTTTTCGCAATATTTAAGCACGTGCAAATTTGTCTGATCCTTTACGTGATTGCGAGCAGCAGCACAAAGTTGATTCTGTGCTTACTTGATCTAATATTTGATGTTTTTAGAAATATTGTAGATTTTAGTAGCAAATGAGAATCACAAAAATATTTTGAGACAAAGGTCTTCTTAATGATTTTCAGTTTTGTTTAAGATAAAGCAAGTTTTTAAATAGTGAAATAATTTGTAAAAGTATAGTATTTATATTTTTGGGTAAAAGCGCCCCTGCTGTTGGGGGTAAAAGGCATAATAATTAACATGATAATTAATAGATCGCAGACCTGTCCATTTGTTGACATGACATTGTTAGATTCAGATGGTAAATATGATAAATTATTTTGGGTGTCCATCTTAGAGATAATAATAAATAACACCATGTTTAGAATAAAACATGATTTTATTTATATATAATAAAAATCATTTGTTATTACTACTGTAAATCTATATTAAATTATTATGGGATCTCCTTCAGTGCTTTCAGAATCTTGTATTCAGAATCTGTATTTTAAAATATATTTTTAATATTAACATATTTTTAATGACAATATGTTTATTGAACAAAAAATATGTTATCAAAATAAGCAGAAATAGTACAAACTATGCTGAAGTGATTGTTTTGAACAAGCATTAACTTAGAAATTATTAAAAAAAAACAAAAAACAAAAAAACATTGTTTTAGCTAAAGTATTTGTACTGTATTAATAATGTGTGCCTTTTACCCCATATGTGGGGAAATAGGCCCCCCTTGCCACCTCATACATTTATGGTATTTTTAAACAAAATAAATTATTTGTATGATTTATTTTGACACAAAATATGTTGCTCCATAAATGTTCAATACAAACATGTATATATATATATATATATATATATATATATATAATTTTTTTCAATGATACATTTAGGGTGCAGTGAAAAGCAAATTTTTTTGCATGAGGTGGGCCTTCAGCCCCATTGTACCCTATTAAAAAATGTCCTGGTTCTTCCAAACTTCATAATAGCAGTGAATGGGTGTTGAGTTTTTAAAGTCCAATAAATTGCATCCATCTATCACAAAAGTGCGTGGCTCTGGGAGGTTAATATAGGCTTTTTGAAGCCAATCAATGCATTTGTGTAATAAAAATAACTTTATGAATCGTAATGTAAATTGTTAACTGTCGTACTTGCGCTTTTAAACTGTAATTCCAGTTTTGTCACTTCCGTGTTCGTCAGCGTGTCTACCTACGTCATCCGCTGAAACTCTCTTGTGAGAGCAAGTACGACAGTTAAAGATTTATATTATGATTTACAAAGTTATTTTTCTTACACAAATGCATCGATTTGCTTCAGGAGGCCTTTATTAAACCCCAAAGCCATGTGGAGTACTTTTATGATGGATGGATGCACTTTATTGGACTTTAAAATTTCAACACCTATTCACTGCCATTATAAAGCTTGGAAGAGCCAGGGCATTTTTTAACATAACTCTGATTGTATTTGTCTGAAAGAAGAAAGTCATATAGACCTGGAATGGCTTGAGGGTGAGTAAATCATTGAGTAATTTTCATTTTTTTAGGTGAACTGTCCCTTTAATGTTTTTTTTTTTTTTTTTTTTTTTTTTTTTTGTTTCCTGCAAAGACAAAGGTTTTTACTTCACAAGATAGTTGATGGACTGGATGAAGAAACAAACTAATCTACATCTTGGATGACCTTTCATTTTACAGCAAATATCACCTCTTTGTAGTGAAGAAATGTTTCTAATTATGTATTATGTGTATGGTTAGACTTTTAGAGCAATTACTTGTGGACGGGAGATCATTTAGTGAAAAAGAAACTCATTTGGATGAGGATTAGCTGAGTGAAACAGTGAGTTAGAGTTTGGGAAGGACAGCAGATTGTATTAAAGCATCCATGGTCAGCCGAATGCATGAGTGTTTCTTCTGCATATAGATGAATTCTGCTTTGTCTATTGCTGATAGCTTTGGCTCATTGATATAGACAGAAAAGTGAGTGCAGACTCTAAAACAGCTTTACTTTCTGACCTTCCAAGGCATTTATTTTAAAACCTTTGCATTTCATACTGTTTCTTTATAGAGAATAAGGCTTGCTTTGAATTCCTAACCCCTAAGTAATTCATTTATAATTTAGACATTTTCATTCTTCATAATTGCCTTCGTAAGTAAATGTACTTGTACACTAGTGCAGCTATGAAAGCGCATTCATCTGAAGTATTTAGAGTAATGCTGAAGATGAATGAACAGCCCTGCTCCCCCATAGGGAATATAACTCCAGTAATCTAACTCAGATAACAGAATTGAAAGAGCTATACGTTTAAAAGCAGAAGTTTCTCATGCAAGTCCCTCTTTTGTGCTAACCTTAGTGTGGCATTTGTTCTAAATTGGCTTCGTTTGGGCCTTTTTTGAGTAAGGGACAACTGGGTTCATCTCATAAATATGCATTAGTACTGTGTGTGTTTCCTCAACTGAGAAGCAGGTGCCCACAGAACCATTTTATGATCATTTAAATGCAGGAAGCTTAGTACTGCAGTAAAAACATGAACTATAGCAGTACATCTGTTCTGAGTTGAACATTGTGTGCATCTTTAACAGAACTGGTTTTATTTGTGATAAATTGCTGCAGTGATGATGTATGTCTGTAGGCCAACCCAGAAGTCAGCAACACCCGGATTCCCTCCACAAAAAAAAAAAAGAAAAAAGAAAATAAATACTGCAGAAAATAAGCTCTGTGGCCAACAAAAGTTTAGGATTCTTACATGTTTTATTCATCATGATAATCTTCAGAAATGCATGCAACTTTCGTTAAAACAAACAAACAAACAAACAAACATAAATAAATAACTATATAAATATCATTCAAAATATACAAAAAATGGTCAAAAATGTTTGGGAACCCCTTGCAGAATCTGTGAAACAGTGGATAATTTTAACAAAATAAAAGAGATCATACAAAATGCATGTTAAAAAAAATGAAATTATTAAAATAGCCCCCTTCAAAAGTTTGGAAACCCTTGGTTCTTACTGTGTGTGGTTACCTTGATGATCTATGACTGTTTGTTTGTTTGTTTGTTTTGTGATGGTTGTTCATGAGTAGTGTATTTTAAGTAGATTTCAAAATATTCCAAAAATTATCTAATAAATGTACAGTATTTAGGTAAAATGTATTTTCTACTAATATATTTTTGTCCATTTTTTGTAAATTCTTAAAAAATACAGTTATACATTTAAGCATGTGATATCTAATACAGCAAAAAAGAAAAAAAAAGTCCAATATATTTTTAAGTACATTTCAAAATATACAAGAAATATATATTTGCTATTTTTCCTGCCAATTTTTGTATATTTTTTACTAAAAGCAAAAAAAAAAAAAAAAAAAAAAAAAAAAAGAAAAAAGGATCTAATATAATTTTTTTTAATAAATTTTACAATATTCAAAAATGGCCGAAAATATGTATATTTGCAAAAATATGTTTCAAAATATATTTACATAAAAATATTTTCTAGCAGTGTATGTTTTGGGCATTTTTTGTATATCTTATCTGATAATTTATATTTCTAATAATATTTGAGTTCAAGAAAATGCATTCACGTCACATTTGAAAGAAAACAAACAAAAAAAAAAAAAAAAACAACTTGATTTGTTGTGTATAACATGTGAACATACAACACATCTGAATAAACTTCAGCAAAAAGCATAAATGTTCCAAAAATGTAAGATTGAAAATAAAATATTAAACATTATGAATTTATTTTGAACTCTAGTAGGCCATCCACTATTGTATTTGGTATAGGACTACTGTAAGACTGGAAATGTATTTTCTTGATCCTGAAATACATCTAGAAATATATTTTGGTATATGATAGTTGAAATTAAATATATTTTCTATTTCAAAAATATATTTAATTGAGCTTCACTGTTTGCAACATATATTTGGCATATATTTCGTATGTATTGTATGATCTCTCTTATTTTGTTAAAATTATTCACATTTTCACAGATTCTGCAAGGGGTTCCCAAACTTTCGCATGCCACTGTATGTATATACAGTGGGTACGGAAAGTATTCAGACCCCCTTAAATTTTTCACTCTTTGTTATATTGCAGCCATTTGCTAAAATCATTTAAGTTCATTTTTTTCCTCATTAATGTACACACAGCACCCCATATTGACAGAAAAACACAGAATTGTTGATATTTTTGCAGATTTATTAAAAAAGAAAAACTGAAATATCACATGGTCCTAAGTATTCAGACCCTTTGCTCAGTATTTAGTAGAAGCACCCTTTTGATCTAATACAGCCATGAGTCTTTTTGGGAAAGATGCAACAAGTTTTTCACACCTGGATTTGGGGATCCTCTGCCATTCCTCCTTGCAGATCCTCTCCAGTTCTGTCAGGTTGGATGGTAAACGTTGGTGGACATCCATTTTTAGGTCTCTCCAGAGATGCTCAATTGGGTTTAAGTCAGGGCTCTGGCTGGGCCATTCAAGAACAGTCACGGAGTTGTTGTGAAGCCACTCCTTCGTTATTTTAGCTGTGTGCTTAGGGTCATTGTCTTGCTGGAAGGTAAACCTTCGGCCCAGTCTGAGGTCCTGAGCACTCTGGAGAAGGTTTTCGTCCAGGATATCCCTGTACTTGGCCGCATTCATCTTTCCCTCGATTGCAACCAGTCGTCCTGTCCCTGCAGCTGAAAAACACCCCCACAGCATGATGCTGCCACCACCATGCTTCACTGTTGGGACTGTATTGGACAGGTGATGAGCAGTGCCTGGTTTTCTCCACACATACCGCTTAGAATTAAGGCCAAAAAGTTCTATCTTGGTCTCATCAGACCAGAGAATCTTATTTCTCACCATCTTGGAGTCCTTCAGGTGTATTTTAGCAAACTCCATGCGGGCTTTCATGTGTCTAGCACTGAGGAGAGGCTTCCGTCGGGCCACTCTGCCATAAAGCCCCGACTGGTGGAGGGCTGCAGTGATGGTTGACTTTCTACGACTTTCTCCCATCTCCCGACTGCATCTCTGGAGCTCAGCCACAGTGATCTTTGGGTTCTTCTTTACCTCTCTCACCAAGGCTCTTCTCCCCCGATAGCTCAGTTTGGCCGGACGGCCAGCTCTAGGAAGGGTTCTGGTCGTCCCAAACGTCTTCCATTTAAGGATTATGGAGGCCACTGTGCTCTTAGGAACCATAAGTGCAGCAGAAAATTTTTTGTAACCTTGGCCAGATCTGTGCCTTGCCACAATTCTGTCTCTGAGCTCTTCAGGCAGTTCCTTTGACCTCATGATTCTCATTTGCTCTGACATGCACTGTGAGCTGTAAGGTCTTATATAGACAGGTGTGTGGCTTTCCTAATCAAGTCCAATCAGTATAATCAAACACAGCTGGACTCAAATGAAGGTGTAGAACCATCTCAAGGATGATCAGAAGAAATGGACAGCACCTGAGTTAAATATATGAGTGTCACAGCAAAGGGTCTGAATACTTAGGACCATGTGATATTTCAGTTTTTCTTTTTTAATAAATCTGCAAAAACGTCAACAATTCTGTGTTTTTCTGTCAATATGGGGTGCTGTGTGTACATTAATGAGAAAAAAAAAAAGAACTTAAATGATTTTAGCAAATGGCTGCAATATAACAAAGAGTGAAAAATTTAAGGGGGTCTGAATACTTTCCGTACCCACTGTATATGAAGAGTTCAGATGCAAAACCAGCTAAAAGCCATCTCGGACAAAAATGAGACACATACTATACGTTTTTATCTCAAACTCGCTAAATTCCAACCTCAGCCCAATCAGAAGCACCAGTACTTACATAGAAAACTATACAAAATAGCCAGAAATAAATGCTCATTTTAAAGAAATATGTCAGATGGATTTAGGGGCTTTTGCATCTGAACTCTTTATATACATATATATGCTGCTACATATACATGCTGCTGTATATATATATATATATATATATATATATATATATATATATACAGTATATATATTTTAGACTAGAGAGTAGATGAGTTTTCTATAGAGTAGATGTATTTTTATGTTAAGAATAAAACATGGAAATATCTGTGTGTTTAACAGAAAACTTGTTTCAGGTATTTAAGCATAAATAAATAAATAAATAAATAAATAACCTTTTAACCTGACTTCAGGGTGATGGAACCGGAAGTGCTAAATGCTAACGAGCTTTGGTGTACAAAAATATGTCATGCCTACAGCACTCTGTAGCAGTCATTTTTAACGTAATGTCAGGACAGATCTGTGTCAGATTCATCAATAATGTCTCCCTAATTTAGACAGCAGGTGAACGGTCCAGAAATGTTAATCACTGCGTCAAGTTTGCCTCGATTTCATAGCAAGTTCAGTAATGCTGCCTGGATGCTTTATGCAGTGACTGGATTTTTTTTCCTACATAATGTAATTGAATCAAATCACCTTCCCTTAAATATGCATTTAAACAAAGATGGATCATACTGAGTAAAATATATGCCAAAGCCATCTTTTCAGAGATATGCTTATCTCCTTTAATGAGCAAACACCTCTTTGCTGAAGAAACGTAGATGAATTCTAATATAGTCTGTAAAACAACACCCAACCTGTTATATTGCTTGTTTTCAGAAAGGTGTTTTATGAGGTGGTATTTTGTGAAAAGTTTAGTAAGAGCTTGTTCATGTATTCCTGTCAGTCAAGTATACTGTATATAGGCTAAATACAGTACTGTATGAAATACCAAACTTGTGAAATGCAGATAATTATACAGCTTTTTGAAAGACAAGGATGGTGTAAAGTAAGTTTAACAAAATGTTTTCAAGATTCATAGACAGAATTTGTTTTTCAGAGTGCGAGATGCACCTCAGGCACCATCACGTCTGACTAGCGTTGGTTGGTGAAGGGGATCATTACTGGATACCATTGCATTGGTCCTCTTTGCACGGTTTAAATCAGCAGAAGAGCTCCTGACTAAATCTGGCATCTGTCAGCGCCCATCAGAGCCTTCATGTATGACTGTGCACTAACAACCACATCAGTGCTGCGGTGTAGGTAGATCCACGGGGCCCTGAGAAGCTCATCACCTGGGTTTGGCTGTGCTTCAACTGAGCCAATTCAAAATCACTGCTAGCCGCTGATGAGAGGAAAGTTAAGAAATACAGTTTCCCCTTGAAGGCATGCCTCTTCTAACCATCTCAGGAATGTTATGTTCAATCCAGAACACCAGTCAGGGCTGCTACAACATGGTGGATTGCGATTAATATAGACTTACAAGGTTCTACCAGAGGACATCTTATAAGACTATAATGTACCATTCTCTAATACTGAGGAAAACCAGCTGTTAGAAGCAAGCATCTTTGTCTTTAACAGGCAGAAAATGAAACCAAAGCCCTCTTTGTCAACAATTTGATGAAATATTTAATTGTTACGAAATCTCCAACCCTTCCTCTATGACTATATTAATAATGAAACTATTGCATGCGTTCTGTAGAGCTGCTGTTAGCTGATTTGAACTTGTTTCAAAATTGATCCAGAGTTTGACTGACAGGCGATCTGACCAATCATAACACCAAATCTGCCATTTTGTCCAACAAACACACCAAAAATTAGAATACATTAACTTGGGTGGACTTACACTTGAAAAATTGTGTGTATTGACGTCTTCCCGTGGTTGAAACAAGAATATATATTTGCGGTATAAGTGCCAAAAACCATCTCAGTATATTTTTACAGCTCCTCTCTTAGGAGCTCTGTCAAGAACATGTCGGTTTTTGCCCGTCTAATTAATATTCATGAACCTCTCTTCTGATTGGCCTGTTGATTTTTGAGTGACGCACAGCCCGGCCAAGCACAGGTAACTAGGGTTATGTATGCTGTAGCCGGCTGTGGCTTGGTGATACTCAACAGGATGTTTCAGAATGGTAATTATTATTATTAGTTTTTCAAACACCAAATGCAGTAAGCTACGTAACTATTGCTTTAGTAATGCCCCTTTCGCACTGCACGTTGATTCCGGAAAATTGATGGAAAGTTTCCAGAGTGCCTTCTGTGTAAATGCAAACACGTCCCGGGATTGATTCTGGGAACGATCCCGGATTGGGAACCTAGACATTGCTGACATTGCTGGGGTCAGTCCCGGAATGAGCGCTGTGTGAACAAAAGCCAGAACCAATGGCATAAAGGCTGTGTTGTAGTGATGATGCACATTATTGTGTGACTCTTCACGACGAAAAAATATGTGCAAACTGGAATGAAGCAGTGATCAGGGAGTTCCTCACCACGCTGAAGAGCAGATCGTCTGCCAGTTTAGTTTTACATGTCACATGTCTTTACGGGATCTTTACGGGTTGTGTGTAAAGCACGCACAGATTCCAGAAAATCACTGTGTGAATGAACCAAATTAGACAATTCCGGAACAAATCGTGGGACACATTATCCGCATATTTTCCTGGAATCGCTGTGTGAAAGAGGCTAAAGCTGACGTGCCACTGGTTTAGTTTCCTGTTTCCTGACATCCATCGACTGAACAGCGTTTTCTAGACTTGTTTCCGTGTTGTTGCTCAGCAATGGCATGGACGCAATGTTGTCTTTTGGCAAAAGGAGGGTGGGATGGTGGTTGGTGCTCGGGGTGGTGACTAAAGGTGGTGACTGAGTAGTTCGAACCTCACATTTTTAAGTCACAGCGGCTTGTGAAAAGGCACAGCTACTTTATGCAGGCTGTGTGCGTTTTACTGTGGATTGACTGTTTTAAAACATATATTGTAGTTACATAGCCCCTAGACCTCAGTTATCATGAAAAAGCCAGGAAATTGCAGTTTTGACAATATGGGACCTTAAAGTCATTTTGAGGCTTCTTTGTTGAGAACCACTGACATAAAAATGAAAATTTAGACATCCCGTCCTCCTGTAGGCTTCATGGACCACGACTCCACATCATTTATTTGGGACAGGGCCACAGAATCTGCTGCTCCCAGTCAGAAGCTGTCTTACAGAGAGAGAACCATATATGTATATTTTGTAATTGAGTATGGTAGGCCGGAGTGCACAGCATGTGCCTTTAGAGAATTCACAGTCTGCTTTCTCTGCAAGACCTACAGCATACTGGGCATCAGGGGTGAACAGAGGAAAAAAGCCATTAGAGCCACAATAGTGGCATAGTAAATAGAGTAGAAGTCTGAGCAAGTCGTACTAGAATCTTAAAGGAATAGTTCACCCAAAAATGAAAATTCAGTCATTAATTACTCACCCTCATGTCGTTTCAAACCCAGACCTTCATTCATCTTCAGAACACAAATTATAATATTTTTGATGAAATCCGAGAACTTTTCGACCTTGCGTAGACTCTAAAACATTCCTAAAGAAAAAAAAAACTAACTTGCGTAACATGTTACATACCATTTCAAAAAATGCATTTAGTGTTTCAGTATCCTTTAAGGCACTGTTGTGATCACTAGAAACCGATTTTACATTTGTATCACGAAGGCAAAATCACACAGATAACCACGCAAGGTCACCTGAGGATGATCTGTTAAAACAGGCCCATGAAAATAGTTTTTAGAAAGTGTTTGCTGTTCAGGACCATCAACAGAGCATGAAGATTAGAGCTGGCCACATGAATAAGCATTTTGCTTGTCTAAAAAAAGCCTGTATTTTCCCTGTAGTGGCACAATAATAGTCAGCTATTTCATCTATTCACATGGTATCTCTAGCTTCAAAGCACATCTAAGACAAAAATAATAGCTTTGCCGCTTCTCTGTTAATTATAGAAGCTGTGCAGCCTCAGCATCTTCACATATGCATGTCCTAACGCTGGCGGATCAGAGGAACTCTTTTCTCCGCAAGATTTTCAATGGCTCTTTTCGACATCCATAATATATGGTAAGTTCCTCAGTGTTCAGATGCAGGTTCTCACTACAGCATGATCACGGTAAACTTGCACAATATCATTTCATAAATAATTTAGCTTGAAGCATAAAAGCAGGCTCTAGGATATAAACAACCATCTATCCAACATATGGATGCTATGCATATTGCAGTAGACATATACTAAAACTCTGGCTGGCTCTCCTTTAGTAAAATAAAGCAATGTGGAGATCTCTAGTTATTGTTTTGTGTACTCGGCCTAGACAACCAAATACAAACACAGCAGCTAACGCTGCCGTCAAATGTTCTAAAGGCTGAAACGTGACATGTTTTAGCAAATAAGAGTCTTGCTGAACCAGATACAAAACATGACAAACCCCAGGAACCCTCTCTGCGCTCACTCACTGTAAAAATATCAGGGGTGTTAGATGTTGCCGCAAACACATCAGAGCCATTTTTACAGTATTCAAACATATCAGATCTCACGCATGAGTGAGCAGCTGAGGAAGCCAAGAAGGGTAGTAATTTCCCTCCAAAACACCACATCTGGCAATATGGAATAATTGGTTGTTTGCATTGGTGGTTAAGGGTCATTTGCAGACCAGAGTGATAAGTTACACCTGCTAGGGAAAAACAGGCTGAAGTTTGCACTTGTTGTTAACATGTTGTTTATATCTGAATAGTTTACCTGGTTTGCATTTGCATATTTAATCATGCAAATGGAAAAACGGCAATTATGTGTGACAGGTTGTGCAAACCAAATATTTTCCGCCATTTGAGCATGCTTTCTGTCATTTTAACAGATAAAAATAAGGTATATTGGTATATTGTGTTCAATTCTTGACCAGGGAAATGATGTGAGTGAGGATTTGGGGAGAAAAACAAGAGATACCAAGCGCAGTCCAGTGGAAAAAATTCATAGGCTTTTGTTTATAACATTGAGTGACCAGATCAGTAAACCGCAGTGTCTGTTGTTGTTTTTCAACAATGCGAGAGCAGAATACAAGGAATAGAAAAAGCCAAACACCTACAACATAGTAAATAAGACTGAAAGAGCTCCTGGTACAAAAGTTTTCAGTCGAGACTCACTGGAAATACTTGTCTCTTTCTGTTTCTGAGAAACTCCATAAACATACCTGCATTAAAGGGGTCATGAACTGTGAAATCAAAATTCCCTTTATGGTTTGACATATAAGAGCTCATTGTACTTTAAAAACATCTTGCAAGTTTCAGAACTCAAAATGTTATTGTTAGTCTGAAAAAAAAATAGCTGATCTGCCAAAACAGCAGGTTGTGGATACACAGCCTACACAACTGTTAGCCAATCACAGGAGTGGGCGTTTACCAAGTCTACAATCTGAGCAAACAGAGTGTTCTGATAAGGAGGGTCAAAACTGGAAAGAAAATAGCCTATTGTTTCTAAATTGTTTTTAATGTAAAACAGTGCAAAATAATAAAAAAGGCAGTTCATGACCCTAAATTAACAGCAGTTGAAATGAACACTATAGCAAGTAAACCCCAACAACTTTCATGTCTTTTAACATACATGATGACTACAGGGGCAGGTTATTGATTAATAAAGACTTCTCTCATATATAAATGACTTCAAAACACTGATGTATTGTGGTGTTTACATAACATAACCAGCTCCATGTGTAAGGCTTTTCTGACAGTATTGCACTTGTGATGTGTAGCGCTTGAGTATGCGTCCCGTGAAACATGAGTCATGATACTTCATGAAAGAGCTCAAAGCATCATAGAAACAAGATGAAACACCATCTGAGTTTCTTCAGCAAAAGCATTTTTATCCCACGTTTGATTTTGCTAACTCTTTCAGTTAGGTTAAGGGTAACATTTAGTGTAAATAGATTTCATAGTTATTTTAGCACCACTCAATTAGCATTTAATTTCCTATTATTGCAATATGTACAACAATCAACTTAAAAAGTTGTCAGATTTATGTTAATCTGTATTGGATAAAGCATACATACTTTTAGTGCCACTCACTGCACTTCGAAAGTGTTGCAATAGGTTGAATGCCTAAATTTCCATCATTTTTTTGAAGAATTAATAAGGATACCTATTTGAAATATAGGTAAATATTACATGCCATATTGTCCATTGGGTAGTGCTAAAAATGCTTTACCACATTTGAAAATAACGCACCACCTACATAAAACCCTACCCTAAACCTAACTGATATTGTTAACAAAAAAAAATATGAACAACCATTTCTTATTTAACACTTATTAAAGGGGACATCAGATGCCCATTTTCCACAAATTGTGATTCTTTAGGGTCTTCATGAAATCTGTGACATCCGTTGGTTAAAATTCCTCAGTGGTCATGTAAAACAACATCCTTTTTACCTTGTCAAAATCAGTTCTGTTCACAGCAACCCGTTTCGGTTCTTGTCTCTTTAAATGATAATGAGCTGCTGCTCACCCCGCCCCCTCTTCCAGTTTTCTATGTATATTTTCTCCTGACATCAGAGCCACTGAAGACTTTTATGTTCACTTTTACATCCAAATACAAAACACCTTCATTGCTTACAAACTTTGTCACTACAGCTGCTCGAGCGCAGAGTAAATGACAGACAGCGTACAACTGGCTGATGGTGGAAATATGCTAATATGGGACAGTCCATCAGTGGCTGTGGGCAGGGGATGAGCAGTATGACATCATACTGCTCAGAAAATCAAAACGGCCCAAAATTAAGACTTTTTGGGGGGGATTAAAAAAAAGGCATGAATGGATTTTTATCATTGTGGGATGGTTGCGTCCACAAACTTTTATATGCAAATACGTTTTTATATGTATTTTATATGTAAAAGTGAATTTCGCATCCGATGTTCCCTTTAAAGTACCTACCCGCAGCATCCTAACCATAATAACTGCTGTTATTATGTTGCTAACCTAACTATACAACACTAAGGTAGACAGACAGTCCACTTCTCTGAAACACAGTTGATGTTATGTAGATAAGGTCTCATTTAATAGGCAGTTTTAGATGTTCCTCTGCCTTAGATGGAGTCCCACTGCGAGTCAAAAGTCCATCCTTTCTCGGGAGGTCAGCGTGAAGAGAATGTACCCCATGATTTATCCTCCCTAATCCACCCCAACATTTCTCAGCTGTCACCTGTAACCTGACTCAATACCTGTGAGTGATTGGCTCAGACAAGGTCAGTTCTTTTAGATACTGCATCATGGCTCTCTTCAGCACTGCACAGCACGCTGATTTCACAGGAAGCTTCAATCAACTAACAAGAAGGCAGAGATTATCAAACGATAGGGCCTGCTGGGTCTTCCTCTTGGATTGCACTTTCTGGCTTCTCACATAAATCTTAACAGCATATTGGAATTTTATAATAAAAAACAGTAACTGTGTGCAAGAAATATAAATGTTGTACATATTTTATGTTGTACAAGTTTACTTCACCATATTACAAATAAATCCTAATCTAATCATGATAAACTATACATTATTGGAAAGGTCTAATACTCCTAAATAGATATTTTACCATATTTTTGTGATAGAAATTATGTAGGAATAATAGTAGTAATAGATTAATATATGTCAAGAGTGCAACTTAAAAAAAATCTACATCATAACGTGTTCTGACCTTTGTCACAAAAGACTTTCTTTGTTGTCTTTTTCCCTATCACATTTTAGAAATCATAAAAAATGATATATGAGTTAAAAACTTAAAATCTCAAAATTCATCCTTTGAAAGGCATTTTAAAATCAGACATTGCATTACCATGGAAAATGTACATTAAAATCATATTACAGAATGTTTTCAAAAAATGGGAGTGATAGTTAAAGGGTTAAAATATAAATAAATGTTTGTTTATTTCTTAATTTTTTTAAGAAAATGACTGGTTGTTTCACTAGATAAGACCCTTATTCCTCGGCTGGGATCGTGTAGTGCTCTTTGAAGCTGCATTGAAGCTACACTTTGGACCTTCAACCCATTGTTCCCCATTGAAGTTCACTATATGGAAAAAATCCTGGAATGTTTTCCTCAAAAACCTTAATTTCTTTTCGACTAAAGAAAAAAGCATGAGCATCTTGGATGACATGGGCGTGAGTAAATTTTAATTCTGGAGTGAACTAATCCTTTAAGCCTACATTAATTCAAACATTTTCAATCTTACATGTTGCACTTCACAAATAGTATTTCATGGACACCTACCACTGAAAAATAAATAAATAACTGAATAAATAAACCAAAAGTAAAGAGTCTTACACATGCTGAATACTTATGGAATGTAGCATTCATATTTAAAAAAATGAAAGACCTTTGCCATTGCTTAATGTGCTTAAATGACATCCTTTTGTAGGTTTTTTTTTTTTTTTTTTTTTTTTCAAGGTGATGGTAAAAAAAGAATAGTTTAGACACTTATGTCAGGGCATTCTCACTTCCAAAAGAAGTGTACTAGTTGCTAGGATACAGAGAAGGTGGTTGTGGTAAGATCTGAAGTACGATAAAAAAGAGATGAATGTCAGAACAAAGCCCCCCAACAGACAAACTAGAGAGAGAGCACAGGTTCAGAGCATTTTACTGTACCAGTACTGTACAGTGCCAACATTGTTTTTTCACCATCAGATGTTACAATGTGACTGGACATCTGAACAATGGGATATCTGATGCATTTTCTCACTGTACAATACAGGATGTGAAAATGGTGATGAAACAGGTGATGCATTAACAATACGAACTACAATTGCTTCTATGTATGCTGTCAAAAGGTAGACGTTTGTACCTAACTTAACTTAATGGGTGCATATTATACCTTGAAGGTTTTAGTACATCAGAATGGTAAACAAATTTATTTGTCTTATTTTGTTATATTCTAGAAAAATCATGAGATGAATGTTAAAGGGATAGTTGACCCAAAAATGAAAATTCTGTCATTAATTACTCACTGTCATGTCGTTCCAAACCTGTAAGACCTTTGTTCTTCTTCAGAACACAAATTAAGATATTTTGATGAAATCCAAAATCTTTCTGACCCTGACAGAAACGCAACTCACAAGTTCAAGGACCAGAAAGGTAGTAAGAACAGTGGTTCATCTGTAATGTTAAGAAGCTACGAATGCCCCTTGCCACTACTACAAATAATTAATGACAGAATTTTCATTTTTAGGTGAACTATCCCTTCAAAAGTTAATAATAAACAAGTCAGAATCGATAACAGAGTTGCAGATTTAGCCTAAATCAAGCCATCGCTCAGTACAGCTAGTTAATTTGGGACTTAATGTTGTTTTGTCGTTTTGCTGAACATATCATTGTTATATTTCCCATAGATTAATGCACAAACAATTATTTTGTCATTTTTCTTACAATACCTTTGGTAAC
Source organism: Labeo rohita (assembly GCF_022985175.1). Lineage (NCBI taxonomy): Eukaryota > Metazoa > Chordata > Actinopteri > Cypriniformes > Cyprinidae > Labeo > Labeo rohita. The sequence continues at coordinate 9,284,882 of NC_066871.1, read as the reverse complement.
ACAGTTGAATAGTTGAGCTTGATGAATGCTGTCAACAGAAAATTATGTTAGTTCTTGGGTGTCAGAAAGAAATAGGAAACATTTTTTGGTAATTAAAATTAGTTATTGATTTCAAAAAAACAACTGTGAACTGTGAAAGAACACAAATAAATAAATAAGATTATATGCATTTGGCAGATGCTTTTAAATACAAGGAACGGTGTACTTTACCCCTAATGGGTGCATATTTAAATGTGTGAGTACTCCTTAAAGGAGAAGTCCACTTCCAAAACAAAGATTTACATATAATGTACTCGCCCCCTTGTCATCCAAGATGTTCATGTCTTTCTTTCTTCAGTTATAAAGAAATTATGTTTTTTGAGGAAAACATTTTAGCATTTTTCTCCATATAATGGACTGATATGGTGCCCTGACTTTGAACTTACAAAATGCAGTTTAAATGCGGCTTCAAACGATCCCAAATGCGGTTGTAAATGATCCCAGCTGAGGAAAAAGGGTTTTATCTAGTGAAATGATCGGTTATTTTTATTTAAAAAATACAATTTAAATACTTTTTAATCTCAAATGCTCGTCTTGTCTTGCTCTCCTTGAACTCTGTGTATTCTGACTCAAGACAGTTATGGTATGTTGAAAAACTCCAATCATATTTTCTCCCTCAATTTCAAAAATCATTTCAAAATCATCCTACATCACTGCAGAAGTACCGACTGAAGAAAGAAAGACATGAACATCTTGAATGACAAGGTGGAGAGTACATTATATGTGAATCTTTTTTTTGGAAGTGGGCTTCTCCTTTAAGAAATAGTTTTGCCTATAGGGATATGCCCGGATCTGAATACCGTGTTCGGAAAGGAAATGACGTGTACTATTGAACCCTAAAGGGAATAAATTAGAGATGGGAGGCTACTGTATCTCTCTCCCACTTTGCTTCCTGTCCATTCTGATCTGTCCTGTCATACAATTTAAAAAATATATATAACAATAAAAATACGAGATGGGAGGAAAAAATATATTTAAATGCTTCCTCTCGCAATTATATCGTTGGGTAATTATACTGTATATGAATTGCAGGCATCAGGGAGCCGCTATTAATAAGCGGTGTTATTAAAATTTACTTTTGAATGCGCGCTTGCTTTTTTTTACTTTCACTTTGAGATCACATGCTCTCTACTGAGTGACAATACTTACCACACATTTTACAATATTAGATGTTTGTCACTGGTGCTCAGGATCTCTCCTTACTCTCTTTATGTAGTAAGTAAAGTATTATGTAGGCTACTGTAATGTGACAGGCTCCCGTTAGCAAGCGGCTAACCATATCCCTTTAGTAGCTCCATATAACCAGTGTTGGGGAAAGTTACTTTTAAAAGTAATGCATTACAATTTTGCGTTACTCCCTGAAAAAGTAACTAATTACATTACTTAGTTACTTTTTATGGAGAGTAATGCGTTACGTTACTTTTGCGATACTTTAAATCTGGGCAGGGCTTGGTTCTTTGTTTTTAATATAAAACAATTCTAATGTTAAAGCCCTTTTACACCAAAAGTGAAATTAATTCACCTCAGGCTGAAAGAAAAGTACATTTATGCAGGAGATCACTCTTCAGCTATATATATATATATATATAAAGAAGCACAAATGTTAGTTTATCTAAAGTAATTTTTGCTTATTAGTATGGTTGAATTGCATCATTGAAGGTCAGCAGCAAAGACACTGGTTAATAAAATGGGATTAAATACATAAAGGATGTTTGCTTTATTTAACATATTTAATTATTGCAGGATTGCGTCATATTTTGAGTTTGCATTTCATTGTTTTTATTCATTTTGAGGAATACTGAATCTGTTTTTTGTGAGTGAGATGAATTAATGCATGTTCACATTTAGTCTAGAATACAGTAACATCATGTTTACTCCCAATTTCCAGACAGGAGAGTTGTCAATCAGGAAAAATGGGGAAATGGGGAAAAAAGTAACAGGCGTTACTTATTTGAAAAAGTAACTCAGATATTTTCTTAGAAATTCAAAAGTAATGCATTACTTTACTAGTTACTTGAAAAAAAGTAATGTTATTACATAACTCGCAATGTAATGCGTTACCCCCAACACTGCGTATAACACCAATAAGGATTCACTATTCGGGCACATTCCTCGCCCAAGTGACAGCTTTTGTACCTTTTTTTGTCTTTGCCTAAAATTCTAAAACATTCAATAATATATAACTCTATTGGAAAACTTGCTGCCTACACAGACTTGCTTCCATCGTGAAATCTCATAAATGACCAATTTGGAACACTCTACATAGACTATTATTTTTACTATTACTATTGTTGTGATATTTTATTCCTAATTCAAAACAGGTTATTTAAAGGTAATACTGACAAATAAATGAATGAAAAATTATTTTTAATGCATTAATTAGAGAGAGGTATTTTATTGATATTTCTTTCAGTGCAGTGCATTCAGGTATTGCCTTCTCCTTGAAAGGATATATGCTATAATTGGCAGCATAATTAATTTGCCTGCTTTCGGCACAGCCTTTGCATCTGGAGTGCGTCTATGATGCTTTAAAATGCTCTTCATATCTCCCGTAGGCAGCTCAGGTTTTGAAATCTGATTATATCAGTCACCAATGTCATCATGTCCTCTGCTATTTAAAAAAGAAACATATCACTTATGATTGATCATCATTATACTTAGATGGAGGTCGGTTTATTGACAACACTAAAAGATCTGCCCATCCCCTTTTCTAACACTCTGGCCATCAGATCTATCTTTGTTCCTCCTCTCATTCATGTGTTTTCCAGCAGCATCTAAAAGCTGGATGGAAGTCATCGCTTGCCTAATTTGTTGCTTGGAAATCCGACAAGAAGGCTAATGCCATATGGCATCATTTAGAAATGTGCATTGTATAAACTCAAATCATCGCTCATTAGTGTCAGTGAGATATTTGCAGAAAATTCACAATATTATTTATAGAGTAAAAAATAAATAAATAATAGACTCCAAGGGCTTCATCTAGAAACACTGGAACATCTAAGACTATACAAGACTTTTTATTATAATCTTTTTTTTTTTTCTTCATTTCAGAAGTGCTAATAGTTTGACAAGTAAATCCATCTGTTTCTTTAACATCTTTCTTTTTAATATTAGGCATTTTGTAGAACTAATACAAATTATTACACATGCCACTGTGAACTGACATGTTTGCTGTTGTATCATTAGTTACTTTTATTCCAGACACAGTTATGTCTTCTCAAAGTTATTATTAGTAATTCCAGACTCTGAAATAAATGAGCAATACAAAACCAAGAATTATTTTTCTTTTCTGCTGAATAATTTTATGTTCCTCAAGCAGTATTCATTAATTCTGAACATTTGTTGTTAGAAAGTCAAAACTTTAATTGCGCAAAGTCGTTAAAATTCACAGCCATTAAATCTCACTGTTTTGGCAGACGTAAAATTGTTCTTTGGTTTTCCCGTGATAAAGATCTACATGTCAATTTTTATCATTTCCACATATCATGAAACTCTTTCTCTCATACGTAAAAGCCTGAATTCTTTAAAAGACATAATAGATGCTGCAATAACAGCTGGCATGTTAAGTGAACAGAGTACAAAATAAGGCCTTAAATGCCTTTTTATAAAGTGCAGTCCTGCTTTCTTTGGCAGCAAATAATCAGTTAGATGTTTAACCTTCAGAATATACTGATCTTTTTGAACCTTGAAAGGGTAAACCAAATAATTTATCTGATTTTGTTATATTCTAGCAAAAGCATGGAGTAAACATTAAAACTGAATAATAAACAAGTGCAAAATGGATAACAGAGTTGCAGATTTAGACTTAATTAAGCTGTCAATCAGAAGAGGTTGTTAATTTGGGACCAAATGTTGTTTTGTTTTTATTGATGAACATATCACTATTTTCCTCCTTCAGATTAATGCGTAAAAAATACTTGAACATTTGTTCACCTTTGGTAGCACGGTTGAATGGTTGAAAGCTTGATGAATGCTGTCAACACAAAATTATATTAGTTCTTGGATGTCAGAACAAAATGGAGAACATTTTTAGTCATTAGTTAATGATTTAAAAAACTGTGAACTGTGACCAATCATAAATAAATAAGTAAATAAATAAAAGAAAACATGCATTTGGCAGATGCTTTTAAATCAAAGGAACGGTCTATTTAAGACATACATTTTGGTCAATTTATGAATTCCTTGGGAACTGACCCTTTGCAAAGACAATCAGTTCAAGCGGTGTGTGAACGCAGAACCTGATTTGACCAAGTACGACATGTTCCTGGATCAACATCTTTGTTGACCCTGGAACAACATTGTGATTAACCAATCAGATTTGAAAAAAACAGTTTATAGTTTTTGTGAAGTTTAGGCTTACAATCAGTGTTTGGTGCTTGTACATCAGTGTCATTCATCTATCATTTCCTCTGATTTTAGGGATTACTCATGGGTAAGGTTAGGTTTAGGTGTAGGGATGTGGTCAAGATCACATTTTTGGATTAAAATGTTGTTCCAGAATCAACAAAATATGTTGACCCAGGAGCACATCTAACTCAGCAAAATGAGGACGTGTGTGTGTGAACTGATCATCTCTTCTTCTTTACTAGTTATAGCATGAAATAAACATGAATGAGCATCAGAAGCTGTCTTTTAGCTGTTTAAAGATGTCAGTACACACCTTTTTCAAGTCCACTGATGGTAATCTACTCTTCAGGTTTTGTTTGTCAGACAAACATGACAAATTCAACATTATGATTGGTCAGATCAACTATCAGTCAAACTCCCTGCGAAGACTTAGTTGAACCTATGACCTTGCTCTATTGTTTGTGCAGTACAGGAGCTGTTTAACAGAAACATAATCATGATAAAATGCCCATAGAGAATAGGCCTACTCTCATTTCAAGTTTCCATCTTATGATATCTATCTCATATCCCTTCATATGTAATAAAAGTTGAACGATTTCACAAGTTTCACAAATCAGTTTTCATTTCTAATATATGCTGTGTTATATAATTCATACATGGGTTCTGGACAGGCCCTTCCAAAAATGTATATTGATACCGGCACACCAGAAAGAAAAAGAGGGCAAAAGAAGTTTTTTTTTCTTTCTTTCCAACAGTTGTCACCTAACATAAACTTACGGTGTTATAGTGTTCTGATTTATGCCATTGAAACATGTCAGTTGATGTATGTTTATATCATCGTGTTCTTGTCAAAATGTCTCTTTTTTTCTTCCCAAATCTTCAGCAGGAGAATAATATGACAGATGTGATGTTCAAACTGCCATCCCTCTTAATGATTTGCTCTCTGGAGCTCAGTAATACACCAGGGTAAATCCTCTTCTACAAATCTGTGATCTCCAAACAATGTTAATTAAGAGAAATCGTAATGCATTTGTTGGAAATTAAAGCTCAAGTGTGCTTATAAAATATACACTCACAACTCTGTAACCTATTAGACATGCTGTCTTTGAAAGATTTGATTCGGATTATCCTTTTTTACATAGATTTTTATAGCCTTTCAGAATACCTGAAGTAATAGGTTTTCTTTTGTTTGGTATCATAAAGGTAGTCCATTTTACCTGTGCACTGTATTTCATGGATTTTGAAGCTTTGTATGAGGAACTGACTAACATTTACGGTTCAGTGAGAATCTTTCTCCTCACACATTCAAAACTTGCTGCCAGAAGACACTTTGCATCTCGGTAGTATAGTAGTATAGTATAATTAAACTAGTATATTTATCATGACAACATAATAATTGTGATCAAATCCAGTGTGTCTTCTTAGAAAACTGAAGCACACTAACATTTTAACCCATAAAGTAGGTCAAACATTTTTGACATTTAACACTCGAGTCCAGATGACTCCATATAAACAATCTCAGGCTTCATTCAGCTGAAGCATTAGAGTGGCTTCGGTCTCTGTGTGTTGGCCGTTGACGGACTGGAAGCACTCTTGGGGAGAGCAGTAACATACTGCCAGATTGTTTTTTTTTTTAGTGCTGACACTGTGGGCAAAACGCAGGTGCATTCATTATCCTGTAATTACCCCGCTGTTAGTCCTCTGGTATATTATTCATTACATGCATTCTCCACACAGTGCAGTGACAGGGTGGGGAGAGTCCACGCTGCAAATGGATGAGCACAGCACAGCACATCGCACTAACTATATCATCCCACACTATCATCATTAATACTTCAGTAAAGGTGAAAAGTAAATCATCACAGTTCAAGGCCAACTGTGAATGACCTGTCTTTTTTTTCTTTTCCTTTGCCAGAGGAGAAATCGTCCTTTGTCATTTGCATTTTGTTTAGTGGAGAGTATCACCTTTAAATGCAGGCTTAACAATTAAAGTCTGTGTAAAGACAATTCAGGGAATAACACATAATAAGTGCTAGAATTGTATTGCTGTAAACATGTTACAAAGACTATGTAGACTTTGTAACTTTGAACTACGAAGTACTGAATTGTGGAGTTAGACCATTAAACAGTTTTTCACCATTTTTGTGTTTAGGATTTTTTGGGCAGGCCTGAAATCATATCTTGATGATGCACTGGAACCACTGAGCATGGGCCCTCCACTTACACTATAATAAAGTAGAACACATTACCATCAGTGGTTCACCCGCTCAATGGCAAGTTCTGTCATTAATGTTAGTCACTACAGCCTACAGATTGCTAGCTAGCTATGCCTTCATCATGTAAATGCATATTACCTGGTTACGATAATTTACAAAACAGCTCAGTCTCCTTATTTAAATTTATTTGTGTCCGACAGTTGAGAGCGGCGAGAGCTTTCCCGCGAGTGGGTGTGAGCAATTGAGAGCAGAGAACACTGCTACTTTTTTCAAGATTTTTTTTATATCATTAAAATTTGGCTGGGTGGTTAATAACATTCTTTTGTGTTTTTACAAACTCGTATATTTAATATTGCTTTACAAAGACTTTAAAGCGCCCATATTTTACACTTTGTTTCTGATAAAGTCATGCTGACTTTAATCAAAAACATGTGAAGTTTATTTTTACATGACCATTTTCCATGTTCTCTTTGATCCGTAAAGGGATAGTTCACCCCAAAATAAAATTTTTTATGTTTTTCTGCTTACCCCCAGGGCATCCAAGATGTAGGTGAATTTGTTTCTTCAGTAGATCACAAACGTAGATTTTTAACTCAAACCGTTGCAGTCTGTCAGTCATATAATGGCAGTCAATGGGACCCACGGCTTTGAGAGTCAAAAAAACATACACAGACAAAACCAAATTAAGCCTGCGGCTGGTGACAAAAGAATTGGTCTTTACAAGAAACTGAACAGTACTTATATAATTTTTTACCTCTGATCCACCACAATGTCCAACTGTCCTGAGCACGTTCACAACAGTCAGCGCGTGACCTCAATTCATTGTGAAAAAAACATAGGCACAGCTGATTTCAGTAGTACTTTATCCCCATCTGGGTCTCTAAAATCATCAGGGGAAAATGATTGCTGCAAACCCTCGACATTTTTAGTAACTTCATGAATGCGTTGATGTCCAGCCGAAGAGCAAGCAACCATAACTTCAGTCGATCAGGCTCAAAAGTTGGGAGTTGGTGAAAAGTCACCATTCCTGGATGAGTTCATGCAAACAAACATAATCTTTTAGTTTTTAATCCATTGCAACAATCAGGATAAGAACAAGTAATTACCATTTTGAGTAGCTGTTGTACCCACAATCTCACTGCATTGTATAAACAATGAGTGACGTATACGTGTGACAGATCGCCTGTTGTGAACACGCTCAGGACAGTTGGACATTGCGGTGGATCAGAAGTAAAAAATTATATAAATACTGTTCAGTTTCTTGTAACGACCGACTGTTTCATGTCTTAAGACCTTAATGTCTACATCATTTTCAGTCTGTTTCAGTGGTTTCTTGTGTACAAAGATATTTCTTGAGACAATGGTGTGTTTACGGGCATTTTTCTTTTTTAGAACAAGGGAAAAAAAGATTGGATAGGGAAAGCTCTGGCTTCGTGTGGATGGGCCCTTAGAGGCTTACTCAGAAACTTACCCTCAGGCCATCCAAGATGTAGATGAGTTTGTGTCTTCATCAGAACAGATTTGGGGAAATTCAGCAACGGATGCACTGCAGTGAATGGGTGCTACCAGAATGAGACTCCAAACAGCTGATAAAAACATCACAATAATCCACAAGTAATCCAAACAACTCCAATCTAAAAATGAGCATATTGTGAAGTGAACAGCTGTGTGTTTGTAATAAACAAATTCATCATTGAGATGTATTTAACATCAAACCATTGTTTCTGACTTAAATACAAGATTGAGGCTACCTCATTTCAGAAAACCAACCATTACATCTCAAATTAAGAAAGTGATTACAATCATTTATGCCTCACGAGGAATAAACATTAATTTTGCAATGACTACTTTTCTAAATGGAGACATCCTTACGTATATGGCTGACAAATGCAACCTCTGGAGGCCGAAGTCTTCAGGATGAGACACAGCTAGTGATTTTGAATGAATCTGTTAAGTTAATGACTCAATGACTCATTCACAAAGACAAACACTTGTCGCCGCCTACTGGTGTATCAATGTAGCCTGCAAAAAGAGTCACTGAAAAATTCCCACCAATACACAGTCTCGCAGTCTCTCTATAACACACAAACACAAAACCTGAGTCATACAAATAAATGTCCCATGCTGTTAAGCTGTTATATCGACACTCTTGGATTGCAATATTTTCCATGACATTAAAGGAATTAGAAAAAATAGAAAAGGTGGAAAATTCCTATTTTTAGCTTTAATTTTATTTTCTTTGTTGATAAATTACTATGTGGCTACCAAAAATGCTGGTGTCCTGTAATAATGTCAGTCACAATGTTCATGCATATGTAATAGAAGGCTTTAATAGAATCTCCATTCTCCTGGAAATTGGTGGGTGTAAGTAAATATGATATGTCAACATAAATAATAGTTTCATGAGCATATTACATGCAACCTAGCATTTAGCGGCTAACAGGAGAGAGAGAGCGTACTGAAACACTTAGGGGATCACAGCACAAGAGCAGCGCACGCTCACTGAGCTGCACGGAAAACAAGGGACACTAGATCCGCCCAACCTAAAGGAGAATAAATTGAGGATGTATTGATCCCAAGGCAAGCCCAGTAAAGAGCAGACACCGCAGCTCAGAGGAGCAGCTCATCAACCACAGAGATGTTACACTACATGTGAGGAAAAGGACATGCTTGAAGTAAAGAGATCAAATGGACTCCTTAATGGGCTTGCCGGCAAGTCTTGCGCAAGAAAAACCAATGATGCTTTTAATAGTGAGAAGGTAAAATAATGCTGTTTATTATGCAGAAGAATATGACATTCGGTTTGACCGATCAATTTTGGAAAAGCTTTCATAAAATGAGGATTGATCAAGTAATTTTTTTACATTATTTCATTCTACTAGCTCCTGGGTGCTTTTAAAAATTTCAGGGCAAACAAATTAAAGAAGTTAACATAATTTCAATACTTTTAACAAGTCATTTTATTCCTTTTGAAACACTGGCTTTAGATGGCTGGCTAAAACATACTGAGGATATGAAATTGTCTTGCATCAACCATCTCTCAAAACAGTGGAAATTTTATAAATTTTTTTTAATGCAGAATGGAACATATATTAAACTTAAATTTATAAATATGATATCCACCCAAATACCAGTAAATGGAAGTGAGATGTGTTTCTAGTCTATTCATATTACATCTCACATAAAAGTATTCACCCTATTCTTCATTCTGGTAGCATTTTTAAAATGTATGTGGTCTTGCAGAATTGAACAAGATTAAATGAGTATGTTCGGTCAAATCAAAGTCCTTTCAGTGTAATTAACCTCTAATTTTAAATTTATGCAATATTAACCAACTTAGTGCACCTATTATGCTTGTCCGATAGTGTATAATATAGCAGTTTGAGAATGTAAAAGGTCTGCAAAGTTTCAAAGATCAAAGTGCACAACAAATGGACATGGAAAAGTCCTCCTGTCTGAATCAGGAGAGAAATATACACAGACAAAGCACAGTTCACAAGCGAAAACAATCCTAAACAAATATGTTGGAGATTTTGATGTGAGAGGACAACAGTGAATAGACTTTTTCACAGGAATTATTATTTCCTAAAAAGAAATAACAGATTCTTGAACTGTCTGGTTTAGTCAGGTGATGTTTGACCTACCTGGTCTCATGACAAAAACGTATACCTGGGGCACGTACTTTTTCACGAGATGCGAAATACGTACCAATAAAATAATAAAATATAATAATAAAAATACGTACTACTGTCGGGTAGGTTTAGGGTTGGGTTTGGTGTAGGGCATATTTCCAACACGACAGAGCATTAATTTTTAGCGTAAAAACAAACAAACAAACACAGCAATACGTCCCTATATCAACGTAAAAAAACGTGCCAGCATTCACCTATTGAACCTGTGTTTTAGCATCACTCAGTGGACATTTCTCTTTGAAACTGACGCAAAACGTGCAGTAAGGTACGTAAAAACGGTACTGCAGGAAAGTACCCAGACGAAAGTATTTTTATGAGACTTTTTTTTGAGGTTGCGTTTGACATATGCCCCATCAGATATGTGACCCTGGACCACCAATTATAAGGGTGAATTTTTCGAAATTGAGATTTATACATGGTCTGAAAGCTGAATAAATAAGCTTTTTTCTATTAATGTATGGTTTGTTAGGATAGGGCGATATTTAGCCAAGATACAACTATTTGAAAATCTGCAAAAAATCAAAATGTTGAGAAAGTTGCCTTTACAGTTGTCCAAATGATGTTCTTAGCAATGCATATTACTAATCAAAAATTAAGTTTTGGTATACTTATGGTAGGAAATTTACAAAATACCTTCATGGAACATAAAGGTATGATTTTTGGCATAAAAGAAAAATGAATCATTTTGACCTATACAATGTATTGTTGGCTGTTGCTACAAATGTACCCATGCTACTTATGACTGGTTTTGTGGTCCAGGGTCACATATGGTAATGGATGTTTAGTTTCCTACATGCACAGTAAACAGTAGACCAATCACAGCAGAATGGACATCTGACCAATCAGAGCAGAGTAGGTTATCGGAAAAGGAGGGCTTTAAAGAAAATGAATGCTTGAATAAACCATTTCAGAAACTGTGAGAAAAGAGATTATGCTGCAGTGTGTATTATGAGAAAATGTAAGTGTTATGCTTGCATCTGAAGAAGCATAAATATATTTTGTTAAAGATTCAGTGTTGTCTTCAGAGCATGCTGACATGTCATCCGTGCGTGAGTACTGCAGAAGCTGTGTTGCTCTGATTAGACTCACATCCATTTGCATTTAGCAGTCAGCGTTTCAAGTTATGCCTTTTGAGAAAATGACAACATGCTGTTTAAAAGTTGGATTCCTAGTTTTGTACTTCAAACATGAAGGCTTGAGAGATGCTTTTACTGAATCAATAGAAGATAGAGCTGTTTATTGTGCAGCTAAGATTGTTGTAAGCACAAGTTTAAATGCATTAATGGACTCTGCAATTACACAGATACATTAAAGATGACATGTGAGAAATGGGGAAGTGAAGACGCATTTTTGGGCCTCAGATGGGTGCATCCATGGCGTTTCCCTACCTATGATAATAATACAGTGTAAAGTATATTTCTTTTTATTTGTTTGTACTAGCTGTTGTTCAGCTATTAGTATTAATAGTACCCTTTTCTCAGATCATTAGTCATCAGTTTCTCAGTAAACAGCCCAGGTGTCGTGAAGGCTGTAAACACGGAGGACCAGCTTCAGTTTAACTGAGCTGAATGCTCACTAAAAACCACCTCACTCACAGATCATCGTTTCAAAACATTTTAAGTTCACTTGGATTTAGACAAAATGGATCACAAGATAAAAGGTGGGCTATAGATCTGTTTGTTCATTTATTTATTTGAGTCAGACTTTTGTATTAGAATTTAAATACATACAATGCCAATTCTTTTTTTTTTTTTTTTTTAATAAATAAAAGATCAATCCTACATTTTGTCCTGGATACATAACATTTTATTTTTACAGTTCTGTTTTGTCCAAGACACTCAAGAGTATGTAATGCATAGACGTGAATGAGAAAAAACTACACACTCCATATGGTCTATATTTAACACAACAATTGATGGGAGTGAAAAACCTTTCAGTTATTCAGTGCAGTATGAAGAAATAAGTTAATATGTGCATGATTCAATCATTTCATTCCTGCGGGAAAGCCTGTCTCCACCTGTCAACATATCCAGCCGTCTCTGCTCAATATTCTTCCTGTTCTGACTCTCTCTCACCCACTTTGACTTCTATGCAGCTGGAACGCTGTGGAGTGTTTGCGAAAGCTTTTTAAGATCCATATTTTGAAATGAGTGACTAAATGAGTGACTAGCCAATGAAGCTTTCCTTGCAGCTCTTTTTGGTCTCTATTCAAAATTGATGACTTCTGGACCAACAAGAACATCCAACAGAGCCCTCCATGAGGATTCATACTCTCTGCTCTGTAGAAAAACCTGACCAAACACGATGGACTCACTGCAGAAGAGTTTATGGGGCTCCAGTCTTTGAGAGCTTCAGCAACACAGCTCCATTTATATTTCAGCGGCCCGATATGAATAATGCACAGAAACCAGTAAGAAGGAATTTAATGATGCCTTTTTGGTTGGGTCTGCCTCTTAGAGCAGACACATCCCCTCTTCCCATCCACCTGCTCTAGTTTAGCCTGAGGGAGGGAGGTGCTGATATGAACAAATCTTGACCTCATCTGTCTCATACGTGTGGCGGAGTGCGTTAGGGAGGTGCTGAGGTTTGGAGGGAGGTGGGGTGGGGGCTGGAGCTCTTCAGCTTCTCGGCATATTGATCCGTTCTGACATCTCATGTAATGATGTTTATTCAGTAATGAAATGACTGGAAACTAGGCTGTATCAAACTGCTTTTAATTAAGATTCTTGAAAAAAGCCCAGCTAGCCTCACATATAGTGGAGCATCTATCTATCTATCTATCTATCTATCTATCTATCTATCTATCTATCTATCTATCTATCTATCTATCTATCTATCTATCTATCTATACCAGTCCAGCAATTCTTTAGAATCCACCAGAACACCCTAGAAATGAGTCAGAACACCTTGACTAACAATATCCTAGCAACTATGCAAAACACCCTAGTAATCATCTTGTATTGTCTTAGCAACTACAAGAAAAATCACATATTGCCCTAGAAACAAAAATATCTAGGAAAATGTCTAGAAACACAGTAGTAACTACCCAGAAAACCCCGGGTAAAAACACCCTGGCAATAACCCACAACGCCCTAGTAACCACCCAGAACACCTAGTAAATACCTAGTGAAAATACTAACAACTCCCCAGAACACTTTGGGTAACAACACCCTGGCAACACTGTAGCAACCACCTAATAATGCCTAAACAACTTTACCTAGTAAAACAACCTAGTAAAAATACCTAGTAGCAACTACCCAGAAAAGCCTAGCAACTGCAAAACTATGCACTAGCAACCACCCAGAATAACTTGGGTAACAACATCCTAGCAACCACCCAGAACACCCTGGAAACAACCCAATAACCCCAGTGTTGCCAAGTCTGCGGTTTTCCCACGGAATTGGGCTACTTTAACACTGTTGCTGCGGGTTGTTTTTCTTTTTTGTGGGTTGAAGTGACCCAGTAATGTGATATTTAAAAAAAAAATATATATGCCAAAAAAAAAAAAAAAAAATTCTCTGAACGGATAGTTTTGGGATAGTTCTGAGCTGCAATTGGGCGGGTTTCGTTGTGAAAACCTGCCAACCCTGCTGGCAACACCCTAGCAATCAACCAGAACACCTTGGCTAACAAAATCCTAGCAACAGCCTAAAAACACTCTGGTAATTACCTAGTAATGCCTTAGCAACTAATCAGTAGCAAAACACCTAGCAAATACCTAGTAACACTAACAACTACCCAGAACATCCTAGCAACTGCAAAACTATGAAACTATAGCAACAACCCAGAACACCTTGGGTAACAAAACCCTAGCGACCACTTACTAATGCCTAAGCAACTACCAAGAACAACCAAGCAATACCCTAGAACACCTAAAAAAATGCCTAGCAACACCCTAGCAACCGGTAAGAACATTTTGGCTATCAATATCCCAGCAACTGCCAAAAAACACCGTAGTAATCACCTAGTAATGCCTTAGCAACTAAGAAGAACAACCTATTAGTGCCCTAGAAACCACCCAGAACATCTAGAAAGTGCACAGAAACACACTAACAACTGCCCTAGCAACCAGCCAGAACACTTTGGATAACTACATCCTAGCAACCACCAAGAACAGCCTAGCAATGCCCTAGCATTCATCTTATAAGACCAAAAATAGCGTCACATGAAGTCATGAACAATGTTTTGCCATTTTGATTGATTTCTTCTTTGCAGGCTTTCAAGAGTTTGCACCTAACACAAGCTTCCTCACTTGCATCAAACAGCCAAGATCTGATGCTGACGGTCACGTTTGTAGATTTGAGGATTGAATTCAATATTGTTGGAATAATTGCAGGCAAGTTTGGCTCCATATGACATTTTGTTCTTAGCAGTATAAGCAGTGAATTGACATTTCCAGGCAATGCACAGAAGCTAGTGGTCTAAAATCAATGTTTGGACTAGAGAGTACAGCTCTTAATAGACACTCTACGCAGTTGTCGTCCCTTTTTAACAGCCCAGGTACAATGTTATTTTGCAAGGAAACTGTAAAAATCTTTCCACACTGCAATGCTACTTTCACTGCTGTCATTGATTAATGTGCGGTTTTATATAAATGTATGATTATTTTTACCTAGTGCATTGGGCTGTGTATGTTTTACTCTGTAATTACCACTGTAACCAATGAAGTGAAAACAAAACTCAAAAGCCTTTAATGTGCAATACAACCTCTCTCTTTTACTGGCTCTGCACATTTCATTGAAACAGGAAATATTGTTTAAGCACACAACAGGGTCTTTATAGCTTCTGAGCAGGGGTTGTGCATTTGAATGAATAAAAAAGTAGAAATAAAATGGAATTTGAATATGAAATTAATAAATCAGTGTTTAAATTTCATTTATTTCCAGAAACATTAAATAAGAACCCCTAGGAGGCCATGTGTTATTATCATTTTTTTTTGTCTTGTATTCTGTTCTAGCCATCACAACTTAATTTCTCCTGCAAAAGTTATTTTCTCAAGATCTCGACAAAGGTTGTTTTCTCTTATTTATGCTTGTTTGAAGGCAAACAGAGGCCATTTCTAAGTGCAATAAAAACTGAAGTTGTTTTTAGTTTGATCAAAGACTCAGTCAGACTGAAATAGCTCAATGTCTGTCAGTGGACACTGAACACTTAAATCAGTCTGCAACACTTCAGAAGGAGGTTTAGACACTAGTGGCTCTGAAAATGTGGCCAACTTCATTACTATAAGTCATTGTATTTCATAAAAGAATGTTCATATAGACCATCATGGAAAAAACACTTGGACTCTTATTTTATTTTATTTTATTTTATTTTATTTTATTTTATTTTTAATTTAGAAAGAATAAAGTTATTTTTGTGACGATTTGTGGCAACATGCATTTAAAATAATAATAATAATAATAATAATAGGCTTAGGCTTAATTTAGTTTTAATTTGCTGCATGTTAGTATGCTATCTCTCCATCAAGAGATACTTTCTTTGCAATTTAACTCATTCCACTTCCTACAATTGCAGTTCACATTCCAATTCAACATTCTGCAGGAATTCATTTCAAAGCCACAAACTTTTGAACTAAAAGTTAACAAATTTTCCACCTAGTAAATGAAATTTTGCTGAAAATTTTACTCACCCTCAGGCCATCCAAGATTTAGATGAGTTTCTGCATGAACACAGATTTGGAGAAAATTAGCATTACATCACTTGCTCACCAACAGATCCTCTGCAGTGAATGGGTGCCGTCAGAATGAGGCCAGACAGCTGATAAAAACATTACAATAATCCACACCACCAGTCCATCAATTATCATTTTGTGACATGAAAGATGTGTGTCTGTAATAAACAAATATATCATTAGGATGGCACTTGTGGATTATTGTGATGTTTTCATCAGCTGTTTAGACTCTGATGGCACCCATTCACTGCAGAGGATCCATTGGTGAGCAAGTGATATAATGCTAAATGTAATGCTAATTTTCTCCAAATCTCCAGATCTTGGATGGTCTAAAGAAGAGTCAACCTTAAGCCAATTTTTATTTTTGGGCAAACCATATCTTTAAGTTTCAAATTTTGCTCAGCATTAGTGGTGTGTTCCTCTAAAATCTGATCAATGACTTTATTACTGCAAGCAGTGTATTTACATTATAATTGGGGACAGAACACCACCTTACTGAACACATTCTGCATTCTGCTCAACCTTAGCCTAGTGATTAATAATCTTACTATGAATCTCTGGAAAATCACACACAAAGAGAGAAAGAGACAGTGAGAGAGAAAGAGAGTGTGTTATTATTGCTATTTTTCTGTTACTATGTGGTCATAAAACTTTTATGCACCCCTAAGGTTTGCTCAAGGATTTTTGAAACTTCAGAATTTGAGTACACATTTTGATGCCTGCGACTCTTGTTTTCAATAGAAGACATTCAGATAGATTTTAGGGATTTCTGTTTCTGCATGTCAAACCCACCATCTCCAGTGATTTCCTCTGCTGACTGTTTTCCATGCAATTAAGTGATAAGCACTGTTCCAGACCATCCATATATGATGTAGGAATTCTCTGAATTCATGAATATAACATAGCGGTCTCGAAACACAGCAGACAACTATTCTTTTGCTAGACTCCCCCCTTTTTTTTCAAGTGAATGCATCTCATATTCCTTTTGAGAGACATCTGTTTGTTCAAAACAAAGAGACTTAGACACATCCTGACAGCAGCTGCAAACTCCCACCCTCAGGCGGGCATGAATCTGAAACATTATAGTAATTGAGAGAAAAGCAGTAATGTGTTGCTCTGTAAAAAAAAAAAAAAAAGATCAAAATTATGACAGTTTAACCATGTTTTATAGCTCAAGGACCAGAAGACTAGCTCGCAAAACAGCAAACTTGATGTTGTTAAAAAAATTACAAAACGAAGAGTTAAAATGAAATAACCTCTCACAGATTTTCTGAGTTTGTCATTGCTTTTGTATTGGATTTGCATTCATTTATCACAATGGGATTGGCTGCTGGATAAAAGAGCCCAAACAAACCACACTTGAAAAAAAAGTTTTTTGCTACCGGCTCCACTGAAAGGAGCTAATTCAACACAATCCTTGAAATTGTGGTACAGTTTGTAGTCCTTGTGTGGAGTCTATTCAAATGTGTAAAAAAAAAAAAGACTTTTTAAGATGTTTGAATAACATTTGGTCGGTTGACTGAATGCAAAGTGTAAATGTTGAACATTTACTGTTATTTTGTGTTGTGTTAGTCCTTACCCTTGCTAGTGTGAAATGTTCAGTTGCAGTTGGATTTAGAATGTGAATGGAGATGATACTGTATATTCTTTAATTAGCAAGTCTCTTCATCCTTGTTATTGTAATAGCTATTGCATGTCACAAATGTTATTTTCACAATGTTTGGTTAGTTTGGCATGTCTAATTGTTTGTGTTGTACTCAATTCAGTGAATGCATTTATGCTCGTTTTCAGTCTTATGTTTTTCGAAACAATTTGTACTATGACAAATCCTCATAACCCTACAGATCTATTTGTTGCATACATCAACATATCTCAGACTAATAGCATTGAGTCTTGGCTAGGAAATAATCCCACGCAGGTTCATTACTGTAACAGGGTACGGTCTTACAGCTTGAATGTAAAGCAGAGAATTGTTAACATAGTTATATTGAAAGATATCTCTGGCAACAAGTAACCGGACTCTGTAGCTAAGTCCATGAGCTTTTTATTACTGCACCTATGTGTTCATGCTTCCACACAGACAAAATCAATATACCACCTCATTAAATGCCTTTAGAGACTCAAGGACATTCAGGATAAGATCTGGAGGATAAAAAAGGAAGTATGAAGCAATATATGGTTTAGTTTTTGCAAATTATGAAAAGAAAATGAAACAAAATTAATAGCTCGAAGTAAAATTTAGAAGCCTTTAGATGAAGTTTATTCATAAGAATGAAAGTTTCCACTCATCTAACGTCTCAAATGAACTGAAAGAAAACAGAGACTGTGTTATACTAGAGCATGTAAATCTCTATTCAACAACTTATTAAAATTCCTCCTTTGGGTGCAGGCACACATACCAATCAGATCTGGCGTCTCTTTGTCTTGCATCATTTATGTGTTGCCAGGGCAAGATACAACAGAGATACACAGCCCGATTGGCAAAGACCTCTGCCGTGTTTGGAGGAATCATGGCTGCTGTGGATTTCCTGCCTATTTAATCAGGGTGGGAAACTCTTTGCTCCTGAGGTGGAATATATTTGCATAAAGATACTTCTACCATGACTGGACCCTCCTGTATATCAGACTCTTCTGAGAGTTTACTTCTCGAACTGTACAGATGTGAACAGAATCAGTGATGTGTGGATTTCTCTGCTTTGGTTCACACGGTTTAAAATGTGATTCATGTAGACGTTTTACATTATAGATATAAAATAAACAGGTTGTATAAATTATAAAGCTATGTAAACCACTTCAAAGAACACAACCTTAAAAAAAAACGTAACAGCATAACATTTAAACTTAGCATAATAACTTTACATAACATCACTTGCAGAACACACAACTTCACAGAACAAAACTTCATATTATAACACAACAACATAACTTTACAGAACAAAACTTTACATACCACAACAACATAACTTTTCATACATAATGTACCTTACAAAACTTTACATAACACAACAGCATAACTTTTCAAACCATACCATAACATAACTTTACAGAACAAAACTTCAGATATCACAACATATTGTAACAGCAACTTTATATAACATAACAAATAGTTTACATAACAAAACGACAAAATTCATATAACATAACAGCTTTACATAACATAACATAACATAACATAACATAACATAACATAACATAACATAACAACATAACATAACAGTTCCACAGAACAACTTTACATAATAGCATAGCACAACAATATAACACAGCACATCAACATAACAACTTTAAATACCATAACACCTTAATAGAATAAACTTTACATATCAACATAACATAACTATAACATAACTATAACATAACATAACATAACATCATATCATAGCAACTTTATAGAAAAAAGCTTTGCATAACACATCAACATAACAATTGTACATACCATAACAACTTTACAGAATAAACTTTACATAGCAACATAAGATAAGATAACATAACAGTAACATAATAAGATAACGTAATTTTACAGAACAAAACTTTGCATAACACATCAACTTAACAACTTTACCATAACAATTTTACAGAACAAAACTTCACATAACACAACGTCATAACAACTTTACATACTATAACAACTTCAAAGAACATAATTTCACATACCATAGTAACTTTAAATACTATACCATAACATATCAACAGTTTTACAGAACAGAACTTTACATACCACAACATAACTTTTAAAACATAACTTCACATATCATAGCATAACTTTACATAACAACTTTACAGAACATAAATTCACATAACAAAACAACTTTACATAACATAACTATAGATAACATTTAACTTAACAGCAAAAGTAATTAAAACACACAGCATATGTATTTGAAGTTATGTAAAACAACATAACTTTACATACCATAACATAACAGTTTTACAGAACAAAACTTTACAAACCACAACATGCTGTAACAACTTTACATAACATATCAACTTGACAGCATAAAAATGTACATACCACAACATAACTTTTCAAAACATAACTTCACATATTATAGCACAACTTTACAGAACAGCTTTACAGAACATAACAAAACAAAACAATTTACATAACTTACCTTTAGGTATAATTTTAAGTAACAAAAACACAGCATATGTACTTAAAATTATGTAAAAAAAAAAAAAAACACATAACTTTACATACCAAAACAACTTTACAGAACAAAACATCACATAATATCTTCACATACCATTATATATAAACCGTTTTACAGAACAAATCTTCACATACTGTACCCCAGCATGCTGTAACAACTTCACATAACATATCAACTTCACAACATAAAAGCTTTACATACCACAATATAACTTTACAAAACATAACTTCACATATCATAGCACAACTTTACAGAACAACTTTACTGAACATAACTTAACATAACAACATAAAACAAAACAACTTTACATAACATAACTTTAGATAACATATAGCATAACAACAAAAGTAACATAAAACACACAACATATGTATTTCTGTCAGTTATACTCTTATAACTATTATAATCCACAGCAAATGAAATGCAAAATCATAAGTACTATAAATAACAAAATAAACAAACACATGAATAATATATATGTAAATTTCTGAGGCCTGGGAAACCCTTTAAGGACATTACACCATGACTGTAAACATAAAAGCAGAAAAAGCAACTTGTTAAATATTAAAGTAATGCTTCGGGCAATTTAAAGTGGAAGTTAACTGCATTTAGCATTTCCGATATCAGTCTTCATTTCGAACTACACATAAAACAACAGAGCTGGATGCTATTTAATAATTGAGGCTTCTAAAATCATTTAAAAGGCATTATCCATGCTTGTTTAGTTTCCTTTAGAGCACAGGCCGAATGACCTGGGAAAAAGCTACATTATAGCAGACGCCTCTCATGCACAAGGGAATAATGGCTAATTTTAAAATTACACATAAAGATGTCACTTTGTCCGCTTGTTTGAATGTGTAAAAAGCTCTGTCCGTAAGAGCATTGTGAGAAGAACATGTAATCACACATAAAGACCCGTCTTGTCTGAAGTGTTGATATTCTCTTAAATTAGTAACGTTGCCATTGTGTAAAAAGAAATGAACGTATGAGCTTGTCTGGAAACCAGAGTGGACAAAGTGCGTAAAGCTAACAATTTTCATTGCTGTAGTCAATATTTTAATGTTCAACACCAGTAATTAAAACATTCTCATATTTCTGAATGAAATGTATTTGTGTTTCAAGGGTGGGGGTGGGGGGAGTGGAAGCAAACATAATGCAAATTTGGAACCATTAAGGCCTGGTGAAAAATGTATTGAGGGCAAATTAGCAATCCAGAAGAGATTAAAATGATCAGGAATGGAGCAAAACATAGTCCCATACTTCTCTAAACCACATGAATAAAGAATTGTGCTGCTGAGCGTCCTTGCTCTAAATGTGTCTTTTGTTCCAAAATCGATATAGATGGTAGCACAACCCATTTTATTTTGTTTTTATTTTTATCCAGTTTTGTACCTGATAATATTCAAGGACATGTTTGAATGATCCGCTGAGGTTTAAAACCTTAAAAACTTTAATTGTGGGCGGTGCAGTGGTTATTGGTCCTGATATTATAGACCTCAATGGCTATGACTATGTGAACTATTCAAACAAATCAAACAAATCAAACTCATATACTCGTTTTAGCACGTCCATGGGTGCAAGTGCATGTATGAGAAAACGAAAACTGCGTCGGGCTAAAACTAGCAAAAAACACTTGTGTCACACTGTGCTGGGTGTATGATATGGGTCCTGTATGTTCAGTATATGTCCATGTTTACATGACATGAAATTGGAAGACTAACACTTGCAATGATAAATGATCCACAGTTTAGCCCAGATAGACTGCTACTGTGCTCACTGTGTAAAGAGTTTTGAAAAAGTGACCTAAGTATTGAGAAATGTGTCCTTGTGATTGTAAAAAAAAACTGTAATAATAACAGGAACTTAAATTTTGGAAGAAAATGTGTGCCTTAAAGGTTTATGTATTTACATTCGGTTTCACAAAATAATATACATATACTGTACACAAACAATAATATATATAATCCCCATAAAACATGGAAATTCAACATGTGTGTTTTGTTTATTTGTAAGGCATTTTTAATGTTAGGCAGTTGATAGATGAGAAGAATGCCAAGTCACAAGCCAGATTTGAAACTGTGTCTTCTGTGTGAACAGCTTGTTTCAATTTAGCTGGGCCTTGGGTACTTCTAGCCACAGTACTGTATTCCTATGTAGCTTAATTTGTCACATTTAATTGCACTTTTCTGCAGAATTTGCACTATTAAATAAGTTGATACCAAATGTTCCAGGGGCAAAAGCAACTGAATCAATTTCTGCTGTATTGCTGAACTGTGTTGCAAAATGAAGGTGTTTAACAAGGGAAGTTGTGTGTCTTTGTAAGTTTCTAGAGGCTGTAGTGCAATATCCTCCCAAAGCGTCATTTGGTATTCTAGCGTCACACTCTAATAGAACACACCTCTCACAAACATAATGAATGTTTACTGGCAAAAGGTTAATATCCACTCGGCACAAAATGAATCAACACTCTATTAATGAGACTATTACCAATAATGATGGATAGAGAAACTAGACACCTCCACAGCCAGGATCATTTTGGAGGTATTGATTAGTGGGATGATGCATTTTTAGACATCACTGTCTTGATAGCCTGAGGGGTAAACCGAGGCATTGTAGCCTAGCGCAAACCAACAGACCGTGCTGTAACTACAACCTGTTGTCTTTTCGCACACATACTGAAGTGTATAGTAAAACAGTGCACAAAAATTAACAAAAGGATGTGTCCATAACAGTATGATATATTTATGATATTCTATACAAATAAATTCATTAATTTCAGGAATATTTAATTTAAGGATTATCTAATTTAAGGAATAGTTCATCTAAAAATTAAAATTTGCTCAAAATGTACTTACCCTTAGGCCATCCAAGATGTAGATAAGTGTTTGTTCATTAAAAACAGATTTGGAGAAACTTATCATTGCATCACTTTCTCACCACTTGATCCTCTGCAGTGAATGGGTGCCGTCAGAGTGAGAGTCCAAAGAGCTGATTTTTAGTTTGTGATAACAGGCCAACTGCAGTGGTTCTGATTCATTCAGTGGAGTGAATGACTCCGCCTGTAGTCTCGCACAGACCAGTCCATCTCAGAACCACACGCCATAAAACCCCATAGGGACAAGCAATTGGAGGACAGCTTTGCATGTCTTTCATGCAGCAGATCTCTGGTAGGGTGTATCAAAGAGGTATTTCTCTGAAAACACGCCCTGCATACCTGAGGGATTGAGCAGAAGAAACTGTTCAAATCAAAGGCTAAAATTAAGACTGTAGGTTTTCTACAGTTTGATCCCTATGAAGTCTTTTGGAAAGATGTACGGGTTTAGGATAGAAGAAAGTGCAGTTTGCTTTTAACTTATTTTTATTTGCTTATTATTTATTTGTGTATATTTTATTTTCTAAACACCTTAGTGTCTCTGTTCTTTATAACTTTTAGTACTAATACCACAATGATGTTAGAGGCAGCACTGCCAAACATTGATGTGAATCAGCATAATTGCTTATTTATATTATGCTGATAGTGAGTTTTAGAGATTGTTCTATGCAAGTATTAAAGGATTACTCCAGAATTACAATTTCCATCATTTACTAACCCCTATATGTCATCCAAGATGTTCATGTCTTTCCTTTTTCAGTCGAAAAGAAAATTAATTTTTGAGGTAAACGTTCCAGGATTTTTCTCCATATAGTGGACTTCAATAGGGATCAGCGGGTTGAAGGTCCAAACTGCAGTTTCAGTGCAGCTTCAAAGGATTTTACACAATCCCAGCCAAGGAATAAGAGTCTTACCTAGAGAAAGGATCTATAATTTTCTAAAAAAAACCAAAAAAAAAAAGTACATACTTTTCAGCCTGGACTTTTTTTAGAGTTGACTGAACTTAAAATTTTAAGGCAGCCAGGTTACAAATTATTTTAAGTTGACTCAACAAATTGTTTTTTACAGTGTAGTTGACATGGTCCCTGCTGACATTCAGGGATGTAGAGGTTATCTCTAGGTGTTGATCCACCATCTAAGGCTGGGTATGGACTGGAACCGGGGGACTGCAGTGACCCTCTGATCTAGATACAGACTGGATCTGGTGGTTAAGGTGACTTCGGAATAAGAAAGAAATAGACTAGCGTAGATGCCATTCTTCTTACGATGCAACGAGTACATCAGGTGTTACGGGAAGTGTTCCCGGTTCTGGTTGACCTAATTCAGGGGTGCCCAACCCTGTTCCTGGAGATCGACCTTCCTGCAGAGTTTAGTTCCAACCCTAATCAAACACACCTGTCTGTAATTATCAAGTGCTCCTTCAGATCCTAATTAGCTGGTTCAGGTGTGTTTGGTCAGGTTTGGAGCTGAACTCTGCAGGAAAGTCGATCTCCAGGACCAGGGTTGAGCACCCCTGACCTAATTAATGCAGCCTAACATCCTTCAACTGTTTTGGATTATAGAAATGAGTTATGTGTAGGCCAAGTTAAAGAGATGGGTCTTTAATCTAGATTTAAACTGACAGAGTGTGTCTGCCTCCCGAACAGCGTTAGGTAGATTGTTCCAGAGTTTGGACGCTAAATAAGAAAATGATCTGCTGCCCACAGTTGATTTTGATATTCTAGGTATTATCAAATTTTTGAGAACGCAGCAGACGTGAGGGACTATAATGTGATAAGAGCTCGCTCAAATACTGAGGAGCTAAATCATTCAGGGCTTTGTAAGTAATTAGCAAGATTTTAAAATCTATACCGGGGTGGCGAACTCTGGTCCTGGAGAGCTGCAGCCCTGCAGAGTTCAGCTCCAACCCTAATTAAAACTAATCTGCCTGTAAGTTTCTAGTAATCGTGCAGACCTTGATTAGTTTGTTCAGGTGCATTTGATTAAGGTTGAAGCAAAACTCTGTAGGGCTGCAGCTCTCCAGGACCGACGTTCGCCACCCCTGATCTATACGATATTTAATAGGGAGCCAGTGCAGTGTTGACAGAACCAGGCTAATATGGTTATAATTTCTGGTTGTAGTAAGAACTCTAGCTGCTGCATTTTGGACCAGCTGGAGTTTGTTTATTAAGTGAGCAGAACAACCACCCAATAAAGCATTACAATAATCTAACCTTGAGGTCATAAACGCTTTAATTTTCGGTATTTGACACTGAGAGCATAAGTCATAATTTAGATATATTTTTGAGGTGAAAAAATGCAGTTTTGGAAATACTAGAGATGTGGCTTTTGAAGGAAAGATTGCTGTCAAATAGCACATCTAGGTTTCTAACTGATAACGAAGAATTGACAGACATCAAGTATTAGACAGTGTTTTAGGTTGTTGTACATGGAGATTTTAGGTCCAATAATTAACACCTGTTTTTTTTTGGAATTTAACAGTAAGAAATTACTCATCACTCAATTTTTTTTATCTGAACTACACAAGCCATTAGTTTTTCAAATTGGTATGTTTCGCCGGGCCGTGACGAAATATAGAGCTGAGTATCATCAGCATAACAGTGAAAGCTAACACCATGTTTCCTGATGATATCTCCCAAGGGTAACACTTAAAGCATAAAAAGTAATGGCCCTAGTACTGAGCCTTGAGGTACTCCATACAGCACTTGTGATCGATATGATACCTCTTCATTCACTGCCACGAATTGCTGGAGGTCAGACTTTTCCAAGTCTGTTTAAAAGAATGTTGTGGTCAACAGTGTCAAATGCAGCACTAAGATCCAGTAGCACTAACAGAGAGATACAACCACAATCAGACGATAAGAACAGATCATTTGTAACTCTAATAAGAGCAGTCTCAGTACTATGATACGGTCTAAAACCTGACTGGAAATCCTCACAGATACCATTTTTTTTTGTAGGAAGGAACATAATTGTGAGGATACTACCTTTTCTAGTATCTTTGACAGAAAATGGAGATTCGTATCAATGTCTTTTTTATATTTTTATCAACAAACGATTTAGATTTTTAGCCCCCTTAACCTACCCCCACCCCCAAACCTAAACTTACCCATTTTATAGCAAATATAAAAGGATATAAAATGTAACTGACCAAAACATGCAGGGAAATGACAATTTTAGCAACGATATACAATAAAAATATATTTTATAGTCGCTAATTCCACTCCTACCTCTAAACCTAACCATAACTCTCTCTATACAGTAATAAAGAAAAACATGACAGACAAATAAGTGCAATCGCAATCATTTATTTATTGCAAAAATGTCAGTACCAAAGCAGTACCAAAAAGCAGTCCAAATGACGATGCGTTGCATCTGCAGTCCGTAAAACCTGTTGTTTCTTGATGTGGCACTATCTGAATTTGTAAAATGCACTTCAGTGCAGTTTTATTGCTGTTGCCTGGGAGGAAGTTGAAGATCGCCGAATAAAGGCTTGAATTTGGTCCGTTCCTCGCAGTCGTATGGATTCTCAGGATCTGGATTACAGTGCACAAATAAAATTGTTTAATTCTGTAATTATGATGCGTGTTTGGTGTATTATATGTTTCTGTTGTTAGCCACAGCATGTCGGAGAAAATGCCTTTTGTGTTCCATCACGTTAATATTACATGAATGGTTAAACGATTGCAGAAATGTTATTTATTTTAAGGTTTAAAGTGTAGTCTTGTGTAACATTATGTAGGCCTGTTCTTGTAAATGAGTGGGCAGCAGAAATCACACAAAACAGAATGAAATATTATAATTTTATATTAAACGATTAACAATTTAATAATGCAATTAACATACGGTATGAAACATAAGGTCACTGGTATGACAACTAAAAACAACAATAATGAAATTAATGACGCAATTTCAATATTCATAAGGATTCATTTTTAGGTGTCGTCAATACGTCGATATTGTGCTCTTAAATGCTGGAAATACGTAAATATTTGAGCGCTTAGATGCTGTAAAAAGGTCAGTATTATACGTTTTAGTGTCTGGAAAAACGTAAGTAAATGTACGTTTTGTAAAACTACATTTTACGTAAAATGCATACGAATTATCATGAGATCACGTTGACTTTTTAACCACAAATGCTCGTCTTGCACTAGCTTGCATGCATCACGACATGCATTACGTCATCACGTTTCCAACAACGAAAGATGCAACTTGAGCATCACACATTTCTCTGCCACTAAATCTTTTCACGTTGCGTTTGCCATGCTGATGTTTACGCTTATCTTTTGTCGTCTTTAGTCTTTAGATCTTTTCTGTTTCTTCGGCCAAACACTTTCTGATTCCATAATTGTCTCAACTGGTAAAGTACAATTTGTACAATGTACATTTTATAAAGTATTCAACTTTATTGTCCTTAAAGTTTGTTCCACAGTGATAATACCTAAAATCATGCAGCTTGTTGAAAAGAGGTGTGATACTGAGTTATGCTTTTCACTTAGTGGGCTATAAAACAAGAAAATCCTAATCCAAACCATATGGGGTTACGCTGTTTTGATTTTTGCCATATATAACATATATAAAAAAACATATACAATATATTAAAAACAATAAATAAAATCGCTTCTAAAGGCACGAAAGCAGTGCAAATGTATGCTCAGTGATTCATGCTATGAGAAGTTTACCTAGTGCTTTTGTTCACACGGTGGATATTTGACTCCAGCACTGAAGCCCTCCTGCTGTACTTTTGACAATATCAGAGACTGATTTAAATGTAAAACCTCAGGTTTAGCTCTGGAATAACAGTGTCAAAAGAGGGTAGGATTTGTATTATCCCTCTTTTATAATCGCAAAGGACACTAAAGAAACGTCTCTTGTCGGAGCGCAGGAATGAAAGACTGTAACGTAATCGAAATTTAATTCCTTTCAAGTTTTGCTTCTTTTTTTCCCCCGGACTCTCAGAGGTTCTTGTTTCTTTTCTCACTGCACTTCTGAGCCTTCAAAGCTCTTGTTTCTATCTTTTTGCTCACTGAGTCAGCAAAAGCATTGCCAGTACATAACAGCAGCACATCAGCTCTTTCACACACACACACAAACATGCAGGAGGCTCAGACCTTGGTGGCTCTCGTTCCACTTTTATTTTCTCTTTGAAAAAGAATTCTGGCTGCATATGTACATTATACACTTCTGATATTTACATCATAGCAGATTTTTTTTTCTGTGTGCAAATACATAGAATATTCATGAAGCTGTACATTCCAAAATATCTGCAAGAACCTAATCATTGCCGCAGCTTATTCAAACCTCGAGTATTTTCACACCAAATACTCATATCTTTATTTTTTTTTATCTTCACAGTGTGTTGATTGTAGTCTCGTCCTGGTGAGTAATTATCCTTAGGAAACTAAAGCAAAGGTTTACACCATGTCCTAACCAGCACATTTCCAGCAAAAAGCTAAACTGCTGTATGTTGCGACACAATTACCCAGTCATAATTTTTTGATGTTTAAAAGAGTGCTGCAGGAATTATATATATTTTAATAGGCCAGCCTGGAGGTCAGCATCAAGCTGGTTCCCTCAACAAAAACCCAGTAGGATTTTTCCATTGGCTTTTGGATTATTGCAGAAAATAAGCTCTGTGACCAACAAAGGTTTATGATTCTCACGTTTTGTTAATCATGATGTGTTCATTACAAATTAACATAATTTTTGAATTCAGAAGGCTAAATACAATCATCAAAAGTAACCATGTCAAAAAAACAAAACAAAACAAAAACAAAATATAGCTGCAAGCAGCGATTACCAGGGTTCAGGCGCTTTAAGTCATTTAAGCACATATGAAAAAATACATTATTTCACAAGCTTGTAACCACCTAAATCAATTATTTAGAAAAGCATTTTTGGTAAATCCAAAATTTAGCATAGAAATATGATGTTTTTTTTAAATGTTTATGACTGTTATGGCGTCATCTGTGGTCCGATCCCCTTCAAACTTTGCATCATTGTTTAGAATCACCTGTCACATATGCTCAGCAGGTTTTGTGAAGTTTTAAGTTTTCCTTTAGGCTTTATAGGTCTTTACAGTACTTTGGGTAAATTTGTACAGGCCTCTGTATTTTCTAAATGACCCTGTTATAGCTTCCTAAAGGGTAAATTAAAAATTTTTTTTTTTTTTTTTTTGGAGAATTATTGGCCTAGCAAATCCAGAGAATTGTACTGCAGTGTTTTTTTCCAGACTGAACAAAAAACCTAGGACTAGTTCGCAAAAATTATTATTTTTTTTTTCAATTTGATTGATAGCAGTGGTTCTAGAGGCAAAGTTGTCTGGAATGAGGAGTTCTATCATATGATACAAATATTGTTTGTATTTCTGAAAAACCGAGCGACGTACAATCGTTTATGCCCTTGAAAAAATATGATATCAGTGGCAGATTTCTTTCAAATTTCTCTTAGACACTTTGGGGCCGTGAGTTGAACAGGCCCATCAAGTTTCATTCCAATCGACCTCCATTAACCTTTTCTGACAGGTGCTCAAACTTCGTCGGCCAATGGCGGCCATGTTTTTTGAGATACACCAATGTCCTTGAGGACACTTGTGGCACTTTGGACCAAGACATGTTGGTAGGACAGATGTTTGCACAATTATAGCCATTTTTATGTTTTTCGTATAGCGCCACCAAGTGACCAAGCTCCGTGATTTTTTTCCTGTGATTTAGATTGAGCTTTTACATAAGTGTTCTGAGTTTGGTGGAGATATCTCATTCCATTCAGGAGTTATAGGCATTTTACTAAAAGTGGCCCTGCCCCTTTCGAATGTTTCGGCACCCCTTTGCGATTGCAAGTTGAAAGTTCAATTATTTATTTATTTATATTTGTCTATTTTTTTAAATTATTGATTCTCTCCAGAAAGTCTTTCTACTAGCTTGCAAAAGTAGTTTTTTTTTTTTTTTTTTTTTTTTTAAATGTGAAATGTGAAAAAATCACAATCAAGTCAGAGGCGTGACAATCATTTTGTCCGGCATGAGGATTGTAATGACATAAGACACTTGAGCCTGTGACTGGCAGTTTAGGTGTTATGAGCAATTTTGTACTTTCATGACCTATTTCAAGCATTCAAAAAAAAAAAAACTAAAAAAAAAAACCTAAAAGACAATGGAACTGGAAGTGAAAAAAACAAACTTGTTTCCACGTTTCAGGACTAATTCCTGGAGCACTCTATATATAGTTTTGAGGAGCAGGAATTTGGACCAATGAAATTGTATTGTGGGCAGGGCTACTCAGCATGACACCACAGAAATAGAACTCATGACACCTGCAAACCATCTCTTGTTGTGAAAAAGCGAGCAGAAACCTTTTAGCAATTTATCGCATCATGCCTGGTTAGGACACAGTGTTTGGGAAACCATAATTTGACATTAGTGCTGCTTGGTTTGCACAAATCATTAAAAAAAAGGATGAAGGAGAGAGAGAGAGAAAAAAAAAAGCAGCCAGTCAGCTCCCACCTGTCTTACTCCAAAGATCCATTGTCGAGGGAAGAATGGAGGTGTGTTACATGGAAGAGAGAAAGTTGAAATCAGAGCGCTTTTCAGCAGAGCACCAGGGGGATAGCTACACAGCTGAGGCTCAAAGCAGAACGGGTGACCTGGGATATTGTGGTTCAGGCTTCAGTGTTCAGTCAGGGGGATATAAAAGGGCAGCACAGCGCTTACTCTGATTGAACCAATTGCTCTGTGTAACTATCTCTCAGGTCTGTCATTCCCCCCGGGCGAAAAACACACCAGCTCAGCACTGAGAACATACAACAAGCGCCGCATGGCCAAAGAGGTGTGCGGAGGGAGGGCCGCTACACGGCGAGGGATGTGTATTAAGACTGCGTTTATTGATTTATTGGCTGCATTGATTGTCGAAGTTGTTAAATAGCTCAGAGACACGGCAGACAGACTGGATCGAGGGGGAATTCGAAAACCATGTGAATGCCAAAGCAATGTTGAATGGACATCGACACCCTGTTATTTTCTTATCAAACAAGCCAGATTCGTGCAAACCACATTTCTGCTTTTTTACCTGCGGAATAAGTAAACTTGGAAAGTGACCTAAGTTCATTCTGGCCTGAATGTTTGTAATCAATTAACGTTGGAAGTAATAAACTCTAAATGCGAGGCCAGTGAGATTTGCTTTATCTCCGTTTTTGTATCCTGAGGGTTTACTTCAAATGTCATAGCACAAATGTAATTAATGTTTTCTTAAAATTATCCAATGGGCTGTTTCATTTAATCACTGCTTGCTATTCAAGTAACGCTCTTTTCAGCTGAGACTTGGAGTCGTGTGGTTTAAATGATCAGATAGCACAACACGGATTTAAATTGCCAAATAAATAAGTATCGAGTGGTATTATAGAGTAGTTTTAGGCATGAATAGGTCATGCAACAGTGCTTTGCATAATATTTAAATGGATGACAAGACCATCTAGGATGAAGGCAATTGAGCAACATTGCTGTGGGTTATGAATGGCCAAGATTTACCCATTGCCAGATTAATACTGAAAAACACTTGGCTCTCCGAATCAAGTGCACAAGATATGCTCAGTATATAACAAAATCCATTATAGTGTGTTTATGAAAACAACATGGCTTTTTGGTAAAAAATAAAGCATTTCGCATCAAGATCAATGCAGTAATCCCAGAAATATCATTTCCATACAGTGGTTCTTTAACATGAACCTGATATGCATCCGTCGGGTTGCACATTGAAAAATCTCACTTCCTTGATGATTTTCACAGACATCTCTTTTAATGTCCCATTCGTCTATAATGACAGAGGACTTTGTTACAGCAGATGTTTGGTAACTCCCCGCTGCTCCCTTCACCAGCATTGCTGCTACACTCATTATCATGTTGCTGTATCACTATGCCAGCGACTGCTTAAAAAAAAAATGTGGAGGGTTAAACCCAAGAATGGAGCATATGTGCAACACTTCGGATTTCTTTGAAGCCGTGAGTGTGATAATGACAGTTTTACTGGCTGTGATCAACTCACATAGAGAGATGGCATCACTCTTGAGGTTGTGATTAATGACACACAATGGTGCACAGTGTCAGAAATAATACATAAAAAAATACTAGATATTGCGATACTCACTCACATACCATAACACACATCATTCAGACCTGACATTCTATGAATCCACACTCACACGATGAAAATAATTCTGCAGTTCTGGTATTGGGAAGTTATACATACTGTATATAACCTTGATACCGTTTTGTATATACCACGGTAATGAATGATTACCATATTAAAAGTCTAAGACACCTCAAAGAAAACATGGTAATAGCATGTTTGTTTTATTACCATGAACAGCACACAACCGTTCAAAAGTATGGGGTCGACAAGATTGACAAGAACTAATCTTTTAATACATTTGTTCAGCAATATGTGACCCTGGACCACAAAACCAGTCATAAGTGTCAATTTTTCAAAATTGAGCTTTATACATCATCTGAAAGCTGAATAAATATTGTTAGGATTGAATAATAGTTGGCCGAGATACAACTATTTCAGCATATGGAATCTAAATATTGAGAAAATCGCCTTTAAAGTTTTCCAAATTAAGTTCTTTGCAATGCATATCACTAATCAAAAATTCAGTTTTGATATATTTACAGTAGGAAATTTAAAAAATATCTTCATGGAACATGATCTTTACTTAATATCCTAATAATTTTTGGCATAAAAGAAAAATCTATAATTTTGACCCATACAATGTATTTTTGGCTGTCGCTACAAATATCCCCCAGCGATTTAAGACAGGTTTTGTGGTCCAGGGTCACATATGATTATTAGAATAATTTGATCAAAAGCAGCAGTAAAGACTTTTATAATGTCACAAAAGATTTATATTTCAAATAAATCCTTTTTATTGATTAAAGTATCATGGTTTCTATACTACCAGTCGAAAGTTTTTGAACAGTATAATTTTTCATGTTTTTTTTTAAGAAATCTCTTCTGTTCACCAAGCCTGCATTTATTTGATCCAAAATACAGCAAAAGCATATATATATATATATATATATATATATATATATATATATATATATATATATATATACGCTTTAAATTGATCAACAGTGATGATAAAGACATATATAATATTAGAAAAGATAATAATGATAATAATAATAATAATAATAAAATAATAAAATTTTTTTTTTTTTTTTGAGCAGCAGTTCAGAATATTAGAATGATTTCTGAAGGATCAAGTGACTGGAGTAATGATGTTAAAAATTCATCTTGAAATCACAGGAATAAATTACATTTAAAAATATATTTAAATAGAAAACAGTTATTTTAAATAGTAAAAATATTTGGATATTTTACTGTCTGTGCTGTATTTTGTATCAAATAAATGCAGGCTTGGTGAGCAGAAGAGACTTCTTTAAAAAACATTAAACATTTTACTGTTCAAAAACTTTTGACTGGTAGTGTATAAACTTTTCAAACAGCTCAAATTTTAACATTGATAATAAAAAGAAATGTTTCTTGAGCAGAAATAATATTTCACACTATTATTGTTTTGACAAATAAATGCAGCCTCTGTGAGAATAAGACTTCTTTTGAAAACATTTTAAAAATCGTATCAACCCCAAACTTTTGAAAGGCAGCGTAAGTGAACACTTAATCAAATTGAAGAATTTAAAAAAAAACTGCTTGTAGAGCATTAATTCAAGCTAATTTATTAAAGTTGTAAGGTCCAAAAGCCATTTGCCTGGAAATAAATATTTTAAGATGTGAAAAATTCTAAATATATGCAGTACAACCGTCATTCTGATAATATATTGCATACTATAATATTAAATATATGACATAATTTAAAAAATGTATAAAGAAGCATAAGCTTTTGGACCCGACTATCTGAATTTTTATTAGCCACAAAACAAACCTGCAGTATGCATAAAATTGGGCAGAAACAGCTGAAACTTTCTCATTTTGGAGGATTACTGTATCGATAAGATCTGCATTTGATTGTAGTTGTTTCTAGTGTTCAGAATGCACAAATAACCTCAGTTATTAAACTCAATTGTACTGCACTCTCTGCTGGTGTGCGAAAAATCGAGATCGAGAGAGATTAAAAAATAAAACCCTCAGGGTGACGGTGGGTAAGGACACTTAACTCATCGCATGCATCATCATCATAGAAGACATGATTCGTATAGCAACTCTTTCTGAAGAAAATGAATAAAATCCTCTTCTCTTGACAAATATAAATATATTTATGTTCGGGAGAATATGTACAATAACGTTTGCCATCATAAACACCATTGGTATTGGGGGGTTGACACACTGTAAAAAACAATTTGTTGAGTCAACTTAAAATAATTTGTTACCCGGCTGCCTTAAAATGTTAAGTTCAGTCAACTCAAAAAAAGTTCAGTCAACTTAAAATGTTAAAAAAAGTGACAACTTGGATATTTGAGTTCATTCAACTTAAATTTTAAGGCAGCTGGGTAACAAGCCCAGCTTTTAAGTTTAACAAACCAATTTTTTTGTTGACTCAACTCAAATATCTAAGTTGTCACTTAGTACAACTTAACATTTCAAGTTGACTAAACTTATTTGAGTTGATTAAAAATTTTATGGTTGCAGGGTAACAAATTATTTTAAGTTGACTCAACAAATTGTGTTTTTTTGTTTTTTTACAGTGCAGAGCAGATTAGCACTCTCGCTATGGGTACACACACTTTCGCAAAGACAGCAAAGATCGATTGGCATGTCGAAGCACAGATCGAGGGAACGACGAGGGGGCTTTCGGATATGAGAAGGCTGGTGGTGCGGAGAGCAGCGGCGGTTTAGTCCCGAGAGCCAGGCGAGTTGCCATCCTCCTCCAGTTCCCACTGAAAGTTTTGCCCTGTCATTTGGTAGAACATCATGTTAAAGGGCTTGTAGAATTTGTGCAGTCTGCGGATAACATCGGGGTCTATTTTGGGGTGAGTTCTGCCCTTGGACTTGCCAAGGCACCGTGGGGTACTGCTGTCCT
The DNA here is from genome assembly GCF_022985175.1 of Labeo rohita. Lineage (NCBI taxonomy): Eukaryota > Metazoa > Chordata > Actinopteri > Cypriniformes > Cyprinidae > Labeo > Labeo rohita. Next base: position 9,249,860 of record NC_066871.1, on the reverse strand, counting down.
CTGGCTTCTTCAAGCAAGGGAATCCCTTGGTTTTATTAAAATAGAAATGTTTGTCAGTAACAATGCGCTTGAGTCCCAGGAAATCCTGCACCTTTGCCATCTCGCCGGCCGGATCAACGATAAGCCGCTCTCCGCTGACAAAGTGCATCTGCGAAAGCGGGAAGTACTGCATCCAGCTCTCTAGGTGAAGCGCGTAGATCCCTATTCGCAGGGCGCTCCACGATGCATCGATCAGCCCCAGCGTTCGGTTCTTGAAGGCCAGCACTTCGAAAGTGGGAATCTCAGGCCTCTTGGACAGCGTCTGGGTATAGTCCGAAATGGCTCTGGTCACCGGATTGCGGACGACTATAATGAGCTTAATGTCTCTCGCCATCGAGTGGATTCGCTTCGGGGCGCTGTTTGTCACAAAATAGCTGGGCGTCTTCTCCATCGTGATCTGTCCCTCCAGAGTCGACGGCATCAGCTCCCTGCAAACACCAGAAGTGAGAGAAGCAAATTAGTGTGAAGCAGTTAACACGACGCACTGTCTTCATTATTAAACGCCATACCCAAGGACACGGTACGTGCAAAATTGATTCAACTTGTAAGTGGTAAATTATTTGAAATCACACATGAAAATAACTGTTATTATCACTGGACATAATGTTGCAAGTAGAAGCATACAGCTAATTACAGCCATAGAGTAACATACAAGAGATAAAAGCCCAAAGATGAAACGTGTACGTGTATGAGCACTCGTTGCTTAATTGACTCCATCTGTGTTACTCCTGGCACTGTTTTGGAACTTTAATAACGAGTTCACTGCATATCATTAATACTGCTGAGCCTGGGGTATTGTTTTATCATACATTTACTCAGAGTGTTACACTCTGTACCCACCAAGTACAAAGGCTTTTTATAACTTTTTTTTTGTTTTTTTTAGGTAAGTTTGGCTGCAGTATAAAATCATAGAAAAATAAATAAATAAATAAATAAGAAAAATTGATAGCAATCTGCAACTTTTATCTAACTAAATGAATAAATAAATGAATAATGCGTAAATATTTTCTCTTCTTCAATAACAACAACAAATTAATAGCACACTGCAACTTTTATTGAGCTTTTATTTAGGTATCAAAATAAATAATAATAATAATAATAAAAAATTGGTAAATATCAGATATTTTCTTTTCTTTGATAACAACAACAAATTAATATTTAACTGTTGAGCTTTTATATAGGTTTCAAAAAAAGACACAACAACCAAAAAACAAAAATGAAATAACTAATTAAATAAATATCAGACATTTTTTTCTTTACAGTTTTTTTCAGTCGCTTTGGTGCATTTCTCAAATCAATTGCAAAGAAGTATGTGCATTTCTCAAAACAATTCGTACAAAAAGCACAACACAATGGATTACCTGCAAAAGCCTGTAACTTACTCAAAATCTTTAGTTCATCTATTAAAAGCAAGTATGCATGTCAGTGAACATATCAGTGCCATCAGAATGAAAAGTCTTTGTGTCATTGTTCACAAACAAGATAGTCAAAATGCTTAGTCATGTTGTCAATCAAACAGTGTACTCTATTAGCATTACCTGATGTAAACTATAGCAATAGTTTGCATGACAGTCACTGTATTGAAATGCAGAAGGCTGCAATTTTTATGTGTGCCATATATCCATTTCAAAAGTACAAATGTACACATTATGTGAGATATTGATGGAAAGAGACTGGATAGGACAAAAAAAGAAAAGAAAAAAAAAATGCATTACAGAGTCATTGTGATAGACAAGAAAAATAAATATCCCTGATAGTACACATACATCACTAAGACGTCTATTTTACGTCTACATTTACATCTGCAAGATTTATTTTTTAGAGTGTTCGTTCATCTGCACGTTTCCTACCAGGTGTCCAATAGACTTTTATTAGATGTCTTTACTGTAAGATGTTTATGATTTAGAGTGTATGTAAAACTGACATCTTACAGATATCTGTCAAATGTTTGTACATGGCAGATGCACAAAAGCGAAAATACAAAATTAGAAAGGCAAATACAGAAATCACCCCTTAGGCAGAACTTTGCTTTTGTATACAGCACTGTATGAGGAATTTCAGAGAACTTGTTTGTTACTGTTTAATCTACATTCCCTTATTAGTGGAAGTCAAGATTCACCTGGACAATGCATGGCAAATTTACAAATAGACTAACAGGAATGTGTAGAAAATATACTTGACAGTTTATGACAACTATATCAACCATTTTGCATTTAATGACTTATACGATGAACTAATGACTAGATGTTTTGAGGACTAGATGACTATATAATACATTTTGAGCAACATGACACTAGCAACTGATAATGTAGGAAAACGGAGACAAATGTACATAATCAATTGCATGAATGTACCAAAGCAATCGCAACTTGCTCAAAAGAATGAGAAACTGCTATTATGATGTGCACAAGTGACTAGATGATGTGGAAGTCGAGAATTTCATTTCAGATTTGAGAAATGCACCAAAGCGACTGAGAAAAACTGTAATAACAACTACAAATTAATAGTAAACTGCAACATTTGTTGAGCTTTTATCCAGGTATTACAATAACATAGTCTCTAACATTTACATTAAATATTTAAAAAATGAATGTTTCAAAAACATAGTGATAATATTCCACAGCTGAATGTTATTTAATCTTTAAAATTATTATTATTATTATTTTTTGTAAGTATAACAAATTGATAGTAAACTGCAATATTGACTGAGCATTTGTTTAGGTATCTAAATAAATAAATAAACAAATATTTGACATTTTCTTTTCTTTCAAAACAACAACAAATTAATAGCAAACTGCAACATTTGTTGAGCTTTTATTCAGGTATTACAATAACATAGTCTCTAACATTTACATGAAATATTTGAAAAATTAAAGTTTAAAAAAAAAAGTATTTTTCACAAATATTAAATGTTTAAATTAAATAATATTTCACAGTTGAATGTTATTTAATCTTTAAAATGTAATTTTTTTGTACGTATAACAAATTGATAGTAAACTGCAGTATTTACTGGGCATTTGTTTAGGTATCTAAATAAATAAATATCTGACATTTTCTTTTTTCTTTTCTTTAGAAACAACAACAGATTAATAGCAAACTGCAACATTTGTTGAGCTTTTATTTAGGTATTACAATAACATATCTCTACATTTAAATGAAATATTTTAAAAATGAATGTTTCAAAAACATATTGAAAACAATATTCCACAGTTGATTATTATTTAATCTTTAAACTGTTTATTTAATTTTTTTGTAATAAGTCTAACAAATTGATAGTAAACTGCAATATTTGTTGAGCATTTGTTTAGGTAAATAAATAACAATATCAAAAAATAGCAAATGGCAACATTTGTTGAGCTTTTATTTAGGTACTAAAATAACAGTCTAGACATTTAAATGAAATGTTAAAAACATAAAAAACATAATCTTAAAAATGTATATTAAAAATAATTATTAAATTACAAATGGAATTTGAATTCAGAATAGTTATAAACATGATGCTGTTTATAAATGTATTAGTTATTATGAAGAAATGCGAAACTCATGCTTGACGTTATTGATTTGACTTTTGATATTTGATATTGCACTTTGATTTAAACACATTTTGACACATTTTTTATGATATATTTACAGAATACATGTGGTAATGATGTTTCTGAAACAAAGTGCTAACAACAACAACATAAAACAACAACATATGTTGCTGCAGCATTGTTCAAATATGTTTTAAAATCCAGACATCTGTCAAACATAAAACAAAAACATTCTCACAACCTTTTTACAGCTTAAAAAATCTACCCAATGAACCTTCTCCTCTTCTTGCACTGATTTAATGTTCAAATGCCTCACTGGAAGAAACCATATTAATTATGACATTTTCTGTGATGAGAGATGTCTGTGCTTTGAGTGATATGTCTGAGTGATTACAGTCAGCTGTTTGTCACCGTATGAAATATTGTGTTCAACTTTTTATCATCAAGATCAAATTGGGAGATGAATCATTGTGCCAGAAAAGAATCACTCATAAATTAAAGAAATTAAATAAATATTTAGCTCTGTTTTGGGCCTTATATTGCAATAGGATCCATGCCTCAGGAGTGCAAAACAAATGAATATTTAGCAAGCTCTCTGCTCTGTGATCTATTCATACTGATCTATTCAGTATGATCCCTCATTAAATCTCACAACAAGAATTTGACCTAAATTTATGACTACATAATTAATTTGCCTTCAGTTCTACGTAATTGAGACACTATGGGACTCATCAGTACACACACAATAATATAAATATCGCAGACATCAAATTTAAATTCTACATAACATTCACTAAAAATAAGCTTATTTTATGTAATAGCCTAAAATAAATAAATAAATAAAACAGAATAATAATACAAAAATATTCTATTATAATGTATTTCTACTATCTAAATCTACTTCTTTAAAATGGCTATTGAGGGGAAGCTATTTATATATTTCTAAAATATAGAACTGATAATATAAAGTTACATCACTTTTTAGTCTAAAAGCTCCAGTATTTTGACAATGTAAAGTTAATAATCCACAACACTGGAAAAACACCGGCTTAAAACGGGAAAAATAAAGGTAAAAATGCAAAAGCTTTTAAAGAGAGACATAACAAATGTATGGTTTTAAAACAACACAGTTGGTGGTAATATAATCCTTTCTATAACTGCATGGACTCAACCACCCAAAGCCAAACATAAACTTTAGTTAAGCCATTTCGGCTGAATTAAAGTGTTACGGGCTGAAGGTTTTACTTTAGGGCACAACGGTTAAAGAGCAGGTCTTTAACTTCAGCTGAAGCCTGTCAAAATGTTCTGGACTATTTATTATGTAATTCTTGAAATGTTTGCTTTTTCGTTGTGTTTGACCTTTTCTAGCTTTTACCGGAGGAAAAAATAAATAAATAAATAAATCGGAGTCCTTGTTAAACCTGCCAGAAACAAAAAATTCAGAGTTTAAATACCTGCACACACTTTCTCAGAACTATAGACACATAAAGCAAAGAGTGGAAAAGTTCACCCAGAAATGAAAATTGCTACAAAATTACTCATCCTCAGGCCATCCAAGATGAAGAAAAGAATGGGTGCTGTTAGAACGAGAGTCCTGTTAAAACAGCTGACAAAAATATCCACAAAATACAAGTTTACAATGGAGTTGTTTGGATTACTTGTGGATTATATAACGTATATTACTTGTGATGTTTTTTTATCAAAATATGTTTTCGATGAAGAAACAAACTCACCTACATCTTGCATGGATGCTTTTCATACCTTCACATTTCACAACAGCATTAATTTTGTGCAATCACAAATATTTGTGTGAAATCTAGGTAAATGAATAATAGGTGTTTTTAAAATGTAATAATTCTTACTCTCTCATTCCTTTGAACCTCTCTGTAAAGATTCTTATTTCCACTCTAATTGCCACCAACTGCTCCTCATTATTATTACATTTACCATACTCAACAACAAGCAACGGGTAAGAACTCAAATTATTCATGCTTATTTTGCTAACACCATATTATTTGATAGTTCAACAAGTAGGACACTGAAGGGAGCTGGATTTCCTGCTATGATATTACTCAAAAAAATCATCTTACTCTGGGGCATTACTGATGAAAACAGCTATAGCCTTTAATAAAGGAGGCTCTACATTGTAAACATCACATTAGAGACAATCAGCTGCTTTGTTGCATTCGGTACAATGTCGATCTGTAATTCATCATCAGCAGAATGGCCTGGCTGTATCATTTTATTTAACCAACATATTTTGCAGAACAATCTGATCATCTATCGTATATTATTGACCTCCTGGATAACCATCTGTCAGTGTGCTTGTAGGGGAAGGGGAACTGGTTTGTTAGCAGATACTTTGAAATTATATTTTGAAATTGTGTTCGTTCATCCTGCATTCATGTTGCAAAACCTACTGGTATAAAAAAAAGGTTGCCAACACAGCTGAAGGTTCAAAGTGCACAGTAATGTGCAGAGGCAGCACACATACTCACAACAGATTGGATACTGTATGTGCTGTTTCATACACTATACTGCAGCACCTTGTACAGGCTTCATTTATTATATAGATGCTGAGGGATTGTGGAACTGAAATATAAGCATTGTCCATCAATTTGTATTAAACTGAACTGCAGCTCAGTTCACAGGTGACAATGGTGTGTGTGTGTGTGTGTGTGAGAGAGATTTATTCATAGCTTAAGTTTCTCTCTCTTTTAATTAAAATACCTATTTTTCATTCTATCCCAGTTTAATATGCAGAGACAACTACATTTGTAATCAACATTTCTATGTTGATTTTGTTCAAAAAGTGTTAGACTCTGTCCCTGTGGCACTTTATTTATTTATTTAGAACATTTTATTCAATATTTGACATCGCCTTTTTGTAATGCCTTATAAAGGTATTCATCATGCACATTGTAATGTATCTTTTCACGAATATCATGATATCATGTCATGGTTGTTTGTCACGTATTTTAATGCATTATGTTTTATTAAGTATTGTAATTTTGGTTACAGTTATTCATGAGATCATCCAATGCATGATGAGATGCATTACGAGACATAATTAAAAGGCATAGTTCACGCAAAAATGAAAATGTACTCAAATTCAGTCATTTACTTAGGTTTTTTAAAAACCTACTTATGCAAACTATTTCTAGGTTTTTCGCCCGATCTGAACCAAACCAGTGCAAAAAGATTCTCTGGAGAGCAAATATCAATAATTATCAAAAAAGTTGAACTCACCATCGCAAAGGGGCACCAAAATGTTCAAAAGGGACAGGGCCACTTTTAGTAAAATGCCTATAACCCCCTAAACGGAATGAGATATCTCCACCAAACTCAGAACACTTATGTAAAAGCTCAATCTGAGGTCAGAGCTTGGCAACCTGGTGGCGCGCTATAAGAGGGGAAAAAAACGTAAAAATGGCTATAACTGTGCAACCATTTGTCCTATCAACATGAAAATATGTGTGCACAGTCTTGGTCCGAAGTGCCACAAGTGTTTACAAGGACATTTCCGTATCTCAAAAAAATATGGCCGCCATTTGCCGCCAAAGTCTGAACACCTTTAGATCAAGGTTAACGGAGGGCGATCGGAATGAAATTTGGAGGGCCTGTTCAACTTATGACCCCAAAGGTCTGAGAGAAATTTGAAAGAAATCAGCCACTGGGGGACGATATCGCATTTTTCAAGCTTGTACGTTGCCCAGTTTTTTGCACGTATGCACGATATTCATATCATATGATAGAACTTCTCATTCCGGACGACTTTGCCTCTAGAACTGCTGCTGACAATCAAATCATTTGATTGAGAAGATGTAAAAAGCTTACTTTTGCAAACTAGTCCTAGGTTTTTTGCTCAATCTCGAAAAAAAAAAAAAAAAAACAAAAAAACAACAGCAACTGTAGTACAATTCTCTGGACTCTCTAGGCCAATAATTATCAAAAAAAAAAAAAAAAGAAAAAAAGTTGAAATTTACCCTTTGGGAAGCTATAAAGGGGTCTTTGGAAAAGGGGCCCGTACAAATTTACCAATCCTATAAAGCCTAAAGGAAAACTCAAAACTTCACAAAACCTGCTGAGCACATGTGATTTTAAACAAGCATGGAACGTTTTAAGGGGATCAGACCACAGCTGGTGCTATAACAGTCATAAATGTTAAAAACATAATATTTCTATGGTAAATTATCTGGATTTGCCAAAAATGTTTTTTTTAAATCATTGATTTAGGTGGTTACAAGCTTACTAATTAATGTTTTTTTTTTTTTTTTCATATGTGCTTAAATGTCTTAAAGCACTTGAACCCTGGTAATCACTGCTTGCAGCTATATTTATAATAATAACTGTTTAAAGTTATTCCTAAAAAATAGTATATAAAGCAGTATTGCTGAATTAAGTGTTGTCTCTTTCAATACATGTACGTACAGAATGTCTTCTGAAGTGACAGCTGTCGCTCTCACACAAATGTGGCGATTGCACAAGCCAATCAATCACTGCATGTTGGACACATTTTAAATGAGCATCTCTCCGGGCCGCATTCGAATTCTCCTTGTGGAACACATCAAATGGAGTACATATATCCTCCATGCCCCTCAGCACACGCATGCACACACTCGCTCACAAGTGCCTCTGTAATTTCATTTCTGTAACAGTATTGCACTTCTGATGGGTAATTTCCCAATGGATTATGCTTTGCTCAACATGCTATAGAGCTGTGGCCACTTCTAGAGCAGTAATGGGATATAAAACACATCTGTAGATAGCACAGTGACTAGAAAGAGTATTAGTTTTCATTACATTCCATCAATGTTCTACACTTCCTCAGCGTGGTAATGAATGACTAAAGATTTTTTGCCCTCTCAAGGTCTCTAGGAGTTGCTATTTAAAGTCCACGATGAAGCACACAAGATGCCCAGGACAGGGGTTTGTTTGCTCACAAGTTGAATTAAATAAAAAAAAAAACTTGCTGAGAGAGACCAAAACGGGAAAAAAACCATAATGAATCACCTTGGGTTCACCTATGTAAATCGCATCTAAAGCACAGGCGCAACTAGCAGCAGGCTTCCATGTTTCATAACAACACGTCATATGCTTCTCCGGACGAACCGTTCCGTCAAAAGGACAGATGACTGATGCTCAAGGTAACCTTCTTCATTTAAGACGTGCACATAACCGGCCATTGTCCTCATCAAGCTCGATGCAACTCATTATATGTGTAATTGCAAAAATATGGAGATTACGGAGGCGCGATACCTTCATTTGTGATTGAGGTCGAACTCATTTTGATTGTGAGCGAATCAGTCATGGATGGTGTACATTTAAAATGTCAGAGGGAGGGAGAGGTGGAAAAGAAAACAGAATGCTGATAAACAAGCTAATTTTCCTACGCGCCGCGGATGACTCGGCTGGCCTTGCGCTCAGCTGGAACGATGAAAAACAGATACAAATGGTTAACAATTGCTTATGCCTGCATGAGGAGTGCAGCATGACACGGGTCATTCGGGTGGGCAGGTAAATACAGCGCGAAGGGCTGAAAAGGCTTCCCTCACCATCTGCTGTTTACCTACTCGCACAAATCGCATAATATATCGGAGCTATTTGTCTGTAGGCCTTGCCGTGCTTGCATAACGCTTGGATAAACATGCTTAGGACAACTAGAGTTAAACAAGATAAATTCCTTCGTACCTCCGTGGATCATTTGATCTGGAGTGAATTTTTCATTTTAATAAACAAAACAAAAGAGGAAATGCATGGTGTGTGGATAATTGTGAAATTCATGCTGTGTATGTTATTATTAATTTTTTTTTTCCTTGACTTTTTTTTTTTTTTTTTTTAACATGTAACTGGCAGGTGAGCCAGGTGAGCCAAGTAAAAGGAATAGCAGTTTAATGAACATCATTTTGGGGGGATTGTTGCTTTCAGAGCGCAAAACTATATTGAGTCTCTGTGCTTTGAAGTTAAAAGCATTCTAATTGCCACTTGCTGTGATCTATAAGACGGAGAAAGATAATGCATGATCCAGAGGCATTATTTTACACTGGTATTTCTCAGGTTTGTCTCTAAATGCATCTTCCAAGGTACTGTCTGTCTCTAAGCCAGATATGAAAAGTCTTTGTGAAGTTACAGTGAACACAGAGATGCCTCATCTTTTGGTTTAGACATTTTAAGAATTATATTGTTCATTTTTCAAGTCTAAAGTTTGTTTACTGTTAGTCAGGTTTTGGAGCAGAGCAAGGTAAATTCTGAACAGTGTTATTATGTAAATAGATGCTAATTTAAAAATGGAATTGTACTAGCAAGACCTGCAATTAAAAAAAATGAATAAAAGTTTTGTGATTGAACATCAAACATGACATTAATTTTGACTAATTATACCTATTTATCTAAGAAAAACAAATTATATCAAAAATAACTAACATCATAATTAATTTCAATTTTGTACAACATATTACTCTGAATAACTTTTTAGATCTATCTATCTATCTATCTATCTATCTATCTATCTATCTATCTATCTATCTATCTATCTATCTATCTATCTATCTATCTATCTATCAATCTATCTATTTCAACAATTTGCAATGATTTCAATAATTTCAATATTCATAAGGATTCATACACATTTGTATCTGTTGTTCATACATTATTTACGTTTTAGAGGCTATATGTATTGTATGCTTGTAGGAAAACGTAAGTAAATGATCCACTATGATTCTACTATGATGGCAGAAGTAATTCATACAAAAATTACATTCACGCAGCATGAGTTGCCTCCCCACAGTGAGATAACCCTGCATTGTGTGCGTCTTTTTATAACTCTAAATACTTCCACGCACAATGTTTCCCACAACAGCTCTGCATGTACCTCGGTTGTTTATCAAGGGGATGTAATGGCACAATTGCCTGATTGTTTCAGGAGAACAGGGCGAGGGATGGGCTCATGGCACAGATTCAAGAAGAAGTCAATAACAAGAGCAAGACTTTCCCAAAAACATGTCAATGAGTGCAATGCTGAACTGCTCCAAGACATAAAACTTTGCTGTAATTATAGAGAAGGCATTCAAGCTATATCTGGCAACAACAAACCAATCCATGCATATAGTGTATTTTCATAATGTATATTGATGGAAAGATTATATTGATCATGTGTGTATTAATAAAATTTTTTTTAAAAAAAAAGCAGTTTTCCAAAAATTTCTCAGATTTATCACTGGTAAGGCAAACCAATATCCCAGCCTCAAACTCATGCCATTGGTTGAGCCAGTGTTGCCATGTTTGTATGCCCAAACAAACAATGTTTTGTTAACACAGAAGAGGCACAGTGTTTATTTATTGGTGGAATCAACCTACAAATTGTTTATTTATAGTCATCTCTGCATACTAGTCTGAGATAGCATATTATTTTGGCATATTATTTTGCATATTAGTAAGAGATAAAAAATTACACACTTCAGCTTTAAAGGATCAGTTAACTTAAGCCCTATTCGGACGGGACTAGTTTTACAGGGGGTCGTTAGAGAAATTTGTTTCACAGACGTTTCACAGACGTACCGAATCTGCCATGTCTGTGTTTTTCTCACACAACCTCTATTATAATTCCAGAGCAAATTACCTACTGTTTTTCGGTAAACTCAGTGATCCTCTGAGAAAACTAATCCCGTCTGAATGCGAATGTCTGTGATTGCAGACGGTATCTTTTTCACAACGCATTTCCTTGTGTGTTTTGGCCAACGTGAATTACCGTAGATGCTCTTAATGTGTGCATTTTTGATATGTTTGCCTCCAGGCAAAGAAATAAAAAATAACAATAATAAAATCAAGAGTCAGATCACGTTAACTGCTGTAATGTCAGCGTCAGGTAAGATTACTCACGTTCATTTCTGCACTCATTAACAAAAACCAGTGAAATGTTCTTCAAAATATCTTATTTTGTGTTCAGCAGAGAGAAAGTCATCAGGTTTAGAATGACAAGAGGGTGAATAAATGATGACATAATTTTCATGGTTTTAGGTGCGTTATCACTTTAAAGGAGTACTTCACTTCCAGAACAAAAATGTACAGATAATGTACTCACCCCATTGTCATCCGGGAAGTTCATGCTTTTTTTCTTCAGTCCTCAATCTTTTTCTGAGGAAAACATTTTAGGATTTTTCTCCATATAGTGGACTTCTATGGTGCCTGCGAGTTTGAACATTAAAAATGCAGCTTCAAAGGGCTCTAAATGATTGCAGCCGAGGAATAAGGGTTTTATCTAGCGAAATGATTGGTCATTTTCTATAAATAAATAAATAATACAAAATAAATTATATACTTTTTAACCTCAAATGGTCATCTTGTCTAGCTCTGTGATGCACATGCATACTCTGTGTAATCCGGGTCAATACAGATAGGGTAGTTTGAAAAACTGTCATTTTCTCCTCCAACTTCAACATTGTCCTACATCGCTGTTTTACCCTTTCTTGTAAAGGGCGTTTGAACTTCTTTGCATGTTTACTTTGTAAACACTGGGTTGGTATTTCTGCAGCGATGTAGGATGATTGTAAAGTTGGAGGAGAAAATGAGATGGGAGTTTTTCAACATTTTTCCCTAATTGTTTTGACCCGGAATACACAGATTATGCATGAGCATCACAGAGCTAGACAAGATGAGCATTTGCTGTAAAAAGTATACTTTTTTTTTTTTTTTTTTTAAGAAAATAATAGATTGTTTCTCTAGATAAGACTCTTCCTTGGCTGGGATCATTTAGAGATGTTTGAAGCTGTATTGAAACTGCATTTTGGACATTCAAACATTAATTATCTGTACATTTTTGTTCTGGAAGTGAACTACTCGTTTAACATGGCATCATGAGTATTCATACGCATTTCATCTAAAATGCGTTTCTACCCCATCTTCATTTACATTAATTTGCATAGCCAATAAAATGAATGTTACTGATATATTGACATACTGTTTTCAAATCCTTATTTAATATATGAATATTTCATTTTTTTTGCACTTTTTGAAATAAATGATCTATATAATGGTACACATAACACTAAAAATGTGACTATATAAACAGGATGTAAAGGACTCAGAAATACCTGACTTTTCTATACCTGTACAACTAAATTTTAGATGCTGTCGATACGTCCATACCGTATGTTTCAAAATCTACCCAAACAGGGAAAAAGTATTTTTTGTATCTGTAAATATTACATACAAACAGTGAGACTGAACATACAGGGCCCAGGAATCATAAACATTTACAGACAACACTGAGTAAAACAGTTTTTAGAAACAGCTAGTAAATTTTACAAATTACAAATAAAGAGCAATTAACACAATGAATTAAACACAAAATACTATTTCCTTAAAAAAAATAAAAAAAAAGCTCCATTAATCGAGTTGTTTTATTTAGAAACAGAAGTAAAAAGTGCAAAAGCCAATGCTGCCGAACTTCAACACACAACCTCACTTCAAGCGTTCGAGCGCATCCAGACTTTTGGTGTGATATGAAAAGGCCCAAAACACACAGGGAATTGTTTTCCTTTTCTTATGGGGTGAATAGAAAGGCTTTCTGAGCACAACGCCGAGAGACTTGACAGGATGAAACACCTACGACAGTTCCCCAGACAGTTGTGCCTCTGTTTCTTTTGCGCTCTCACCCGGCTGACTGATGTTGTGCTAAGAGAGCTGTAGAACAGTCAGTTGATAAGTTGCATGGAGAGAGGTGCGAGTAATTAAGACAACAACACGTTCTCCCCGCTGCAAGTAAAGCCCCTTCCGCTTCCCCGAGAACTGTTCACTTCAATGAAAGCGTTTAGGAGAGAACTGACAGCTGGTCTTGATCAAAAAAACCTTTTCTGTTCTCTCCTCCTGCGATCCCCAGAAGGCCATTCTACGTCCAACAGCGAGGCACCACAGTGCATCGCTACCCATCCTGCCAGCCTGCTGCACTTAGATCTAGAGCTATGTTTATGAGCCTCTTGGACATGCTGAGCGTGATGAAATGAACCAGAGGAGAAGCTTTATGGATCTTTGCAATATCACCATAAAGCTGATAATTGCTCCATGAAACCAGCCTGTATATCACCTTGTAAATTAGCTTGTTTTCCCTCGCAACATCATTTTAACGAGAAATTGCAGAGGAAGGCGCTACACCTCCGAGCGTCAGGCTCTATTTATGAATTCGCTCCTGAGGGGAGAGCACAAGCGAATTTTGTTTTCCCATTTTATCACTCACACGGCCCGCACGGCTCTAGAAACCTGCCATTCAGCGGAATATGTATGCAGGTACTTTCAGAACTTGCGTTTGTTTACGTTGCTTTCGATGGGCCAAGAAGAGCGCTTCGGGCTACGCGCATACAATTTCCTCACAATAGCCCTCGATATCCTGTGATTGGTGAGGCAATTACAAAAAACGAGTAGACGCCACGTTTGGCTCCTGCTATTGAGCGCCAGAGACTACACGGGCACGCTGATCAGTCGTTTAGTATTTTACCAAGATGCAATTGAAAAATTATTGCTGTCTGAAAAAAGAAAAAAGCGCTGTAGAAGTCACACCTGGGTACAATAGAGGCAAAGGCTATAATTTCTATCCAGAAAATCTAGCTGATATGGTTCAGTTAAGCAGAACTGATTAATATGACAGATTGGATGTGATAGATTTTATTGCCAAAAAGAAACAGCGATGAGCACTCATCCAGGTACTGAGAGAGATTGCACTGCTGCCCATGAATGATAACACCACAGCTTTCCCACTCTGCATGAGTGACGGGAGTTGCAGGCATCCATTAGTGATAGGATAACCGTGTAGACCCACACATTAAAAATCAGACTTTTCCATATGGCTCCTATCCATGATAACAGACTGACATCAGAGAAGAAATGTAGCATGAATCCACCGTGTCGTTTCTTCCATGTGCCCCCGCACACCATGCATCATGTACAAGACAATTAGAGCTGCCATTTGATTCAAGATTATAATCAAATTATTTTCATGATATGCCAATTAGTTCATCGAACTGATCACAGAATCTCATATATCAACATTTGCTAAGAAGTGTGCCCATATTTCGCTCAATTTAGCTCAGCTGAGTCACACATTTTGCTTTTTTAATTTTTAAAATTTATTTATGACAACATCTGTCAGGTGGCCATTTCTGTTCTTGCAGGTTTGTGCAAAAATATAAAGGTTTTATTTTAATTTACAGATCAGGGACATCATTAATAATTTTCTTTTTGGCTTTTTTTAAATAATAATATTTTTTATATATAATAATTTTTATTTAAATATTCTTTAAAAGTTTTGGGTTCATTAGAATTGTCGATAACATTTTACAATAAGGTTCCATTAGTTAATGTTAGAAATTAACACGAATGAACAACGAACAATACATTTATTACAGTATGTATTAATCTTCGTTAATTTTAGTTAATAACAATACGGTCATTCATTGTTAGTTCATGTTAATTAACAGTGCAATGTTAACATTCAATATTAATAATGCATCAGTAAATGTTAAAATTATCATTAATTAAGAATAATAAATTCTGTAGAATTATTGTTCACTCTTAGTTTATGTTATCTAAAGTGGTTAACTAATGAACCTTACTGCAAAGTGTTACTGAATTATTATTATTATTTAAGAAATTAATACTCTTGTTCAGCAGGGATGCATTAAATTGATCAAAAGTGATGTAAAAACATTTTTAATGTTGTAAGACTTGTTTTAAATATATGCTGTTCTTTGGGAAAAAAAATCACAATTTTATCGTTTTAACTTAATTTTGATCAAATAAATGCAGCCTTGATAAGCATAGACTATTATTTTATTTTTTTATTATTTTTAATTAATTAATTAATTTATTTATTTATAATTTTGGTATTGCATGATTTTGCTATGTTTTAAAAATAATTATTTATATTAAATTAATGGTTTAAAATAACAACAACAGTGAAGAAAGAAAGAAATGAAGGAAGCTCCAACTGGGGCACAGGTTCAAGTCTGACCTGCATCATGTCCTGCTCTCCTTTCCCTTTTCTCGTTTCCAAATAATTTCCTTCTCTCTATACTGTATTATTTAATAAAAGGCAAAAAGGCCATAAATAAAAAAGGAGGACGCAGTCTGCCTCTGCGAACAAAATAAGACCTAAGTAGACTGTCTTATGCCGTTGTTTGTCTGATGTGCTGAAGTCCTCTGAAGCACAACAGTACTTTTAGAGTGCTGTTAGTCTGCAGGCACTCCATTGAGTCTGATATTTGCTTGAGTCAGCATCACAGGACCCCATTTGTCCAGTGCACTTACTTATAATAGCTTTGTGCAAAGCAGCATTTGGGAGCAGCTACTGCTCCGCTCATTCCGCGAATGACACTCCACCGCTCTAACATCACATACCACGGAACATTTCTCTCTGATACAGTCAAACGTGATGCATTTTCTCAATTTCCCCACTCGGACTCACTAGACTGGGAATTACTAGCCTTTGAGAAAATCTAGGCGCGGTGGATTGATATATTCACTAACAATGCACAATGGGTGAGCCATTTAGATATCACTGTAGCAGTCATTATTGAAATAATATCAAAGTTTTCTGTGTCTGCTGCTCTTTGGCGATAGTGTGATTTGCGGCATGAAAGTGAACTCCTGACCGTATTTAAATTAAAATATCTCTCTCCTTCTCTCTCTCTCGCTTTCTATTTTTGAGCCGGTTTTGCTAAATCCTTTAAATATATCTAAGATTCAATTTATTTCTCTATCTGTGCGAAAGGCTCAGGCTGGCAGCAGCCTCCTGAACGTGAAGCTGATCAGCGCTCTCTCTCCCTCACAGCTACGGTTAAGTACTTTGCGATACGGAGAACCTGAAAGTTTTTAATTTATTTTTTATTTTAGAACATATTGAGAAAAGTATATCATACCAATTTGTATTCAGGTGATTCTACAGTCAAACTACATTTTTTAGATGACTTTACCTGCAATGTGGTAGAAACAGGGTGTACCTCCAGTTCATTGATTGCTTTCATACAGAGTCAAAAATAATTATCCATCAAGCACCCCACCACTACAAACTTACCCATGAACCAGCAAATAAGTAAAGATTTTAGTTTCTAAAAGATTGTTTTTACTGTATATTGCACACTAGACATGAATAGATGTATAGTAATATGCTATTTTTAAAAACACTTTCCAATACCTTTTGAGTTTAAAGTAATGTATCAATCATATAGGGATGACCGGGTTCTAGCTGTCACATGGGACCACTGAAAAAACAAACAAACCAAAAAAAAAACCAAAAAAAAAACAAAAAACAAAAAACCCTGTATTTCAAAATTCCCCATACAAAAATATTTTCACTTGCAGAGGTCTTATATATTGATTTCAGACATCTATAAAACCCTCATAAATGGAAAATGTCTATAAATTCTAACTCAGATTCTACAGTAGCTGTTGGGTAAAACAGAGAACAAAATAAAAGCACACTCACATACTGTACATTCATAAAATGACAGCAAATTTAAACCAAAATGTTATGTGTTCTCAGTTCAAGTTACCACAAAATGTTGCTTACAATATAAGATGGTTAAAGCAATGACATTTCTGTAGGCTACTTTACATTTTTATGATTCCATGAATTGTTTTAATGTTTAAATTTTGCTGAAAAACCTGTAATAGTCTTTTTAATGGCAGCTTCCATTGTGAAAACTTCCCCATACAGCATGACAACATAAATGTCAATGTGCGTTCAATGAACTGTATCTTTCTGCCTGGGCAATAACGGTGGAAGGTGGAAATATTCAATAGCTTTTTTTTTTTTTTTTTTTTTTTTTTTTTTTTTTGTAGCCAAGAAGGTATGTGCCTATACAGAAAATGACTTTTTTAAAGAAAAAACTGAGAAACATTCACTTCAACAAAAAGAGAACCTTCTTTTTTCAACATCTTTTATGTATCCTATTGAGGGGCAAAAAGTGCTAAGTATACTACAAATACTTTTACATACTTATGCGATTAATAAAAATACCTTGTATTTATACTTATGGTATACTAATCTGATATAAAAACCACTAATTTGAAATTGGAACTAATTTTGTGCTTAATGCACTTTAATTGTGCAGAAGTAATACTGAGGTATATCTGATTGTGCTAAAGTGCAACTATTGGAAGTATACTTCAGGTACACTTAAATTAACATGTATTGAAAGACTGATATTATACAGAGATCATACAATCCTTCTTATTAGTGATATTAATACACATTTTAGGCATAATATTAATAAATGTGCACTGTGCAATAAAGAAATACTCCAAGGAATTCCATATAGTTTAATTATATATTTTTTTTTATCAGTGATATATATGAAGAGTTCAGATGCAAAACCATCTAAAAGCCATTTCTGGAACATAGTATTCGTCCATCAAATATTTTTACAAATAACTTAAAAAAATAATTTTATTTTTACAAACTCGCTAAATTCCAGTCTAAATTCCATCAGAAGTACCAGTACTTACATAAAAACCTATACAAAGTAGCCATAAAGAAGTGCTCATTTTAAAGAAATACTTCAGTCGGATTTAGAGGCTTTTGCATCTGAACTATTCATATGTTAATGGATTTGAAGTATACTTAGTACAAAAGAAATGTATTTCAAATACATTATGCCCCCCACTAAATATTCTCTCTTTCCATAATGATTTATGAATAAGGTCGCTTGAATTTTATCCATTCCGATTCTGATTCCGATTTTGTTTATCGAATCCGATTCCTAACAATTCCTAGTTTCGCTTCCAGTAACATAAAAAGGTCAATAAAAAAATGAAGTCAAACATTTTCTGTATTTTCACAAAGCTTTCTGTTGCAGCTGAATAACATGAGCAAAAATCAGCAGCCTTAGGCCTAAGAGAAACTTTTGCCTATGGTTTTAACAAAAAATACCAAAAAAACAACTAGACTAATATAAATTTCAAACATTAAATTGTTAAAGACAAGTAAACAGTCAGTAATAAAATAGGAAAGAGCAAATAAATTAGCAATAGCATAAATAAATACAACTGAACAAATTGCAGGTACAGAAATGTAAACCAAACGTTTAAACACTGCATAGTTTTCATTTCATAAATAAAATATAGATTAATTCTCTTTGAAGTTACAAAAGATATTCAGTCAAGATCAGTGAATGATTTTTGTTCTTGGACTAACAGTAATGACAGGCAGTACGTTTATTAGGCAGCTGCTGTTTTAACACAGAACACACGTGGATCTAAAAATACTGTTGCACGTTTTCTTTCTCATCTGTTTACTTTCACTTTCGACAAAAACGGCTGTGTTAATATGATATACTGACGTATTTTTGTGCATATTGGGCAGCAAACATCAAAGGCCACGTCCCAAATGGAACACTTCATGTGCACTTGCAGTATTACGGACTTACAATGGCCACCGTGTACGCGTGTCTATTAAGTCCACAAGACCGTAGGGTGTCCCATTCCTCATTTTTGTGTTCAGAAGTGTGCTCACGAGCGCCCCTTTTGCGGCCCCTTCTGCCAAGCCCGCACAGACTTCTACCCAACAGTCAAAGCAGCTTTATGTCATGAAAGTGCGGACTGTAGGAATCTGCAAAATTCTAAAATAGAACTGGTTCTCGATACCCAACCCTACTTATGAATGAAGGTAAAGGTAAATATTTACATTTGTAAGTATGCACAGATTTATATGCACAGTTATTGCTAGATTTATTTGAAAACAGACTTTTTCAAAATCACAAAAATAGAGTGAAGCATTAATATAAACTTTACACCAACCTTAGAGAGTGACACAAAAGAAAATGGAACTAAGACTGAAAAAGGTTCATGGACTTCGCTAATCCATCAAAGCGCTGTGTATGTTCTTTACGGCTCTGGAACTCAATGCGTTGTTGACCTTTGATATGCTTTAAGGGCGAAAAATATTAAAGCGTTGAGAATGGAGCAGAAGCACCAATGCTTACAGCTAATGTGCATGCAGTGTTGTCATTCAACTTTTAAATGTCACCGTCTCTTTTTATCTTGGGTGTACTGCAACTTCAAGAGGAAATCTTCGCTGTATAGTTTCACCAAGACAGTCCACTCGCACAAATCACAGATGTTTTTACTTTCTTTCAACATCTAGGGGTTTCTAAAGGTTGTCGGGTACTTGCTCTTTATTTATAAACACTACAGTGAACAAGATGTACACTTCAGCATACTATATAAAAATAGAGTACTTAATACAAAAAAATGTACTTGGTTTTGGACACTTAGGGCTCATTTAGTTCATTTGTTCTGAACCAAAAAGGAAAATGATACATTTGGTCCTGGTCTGCATAGCGTTCACACTGGTATTTTTAACAGCAAACCTAAAGATACTGAACCTAAAGGCATAGTTATACATTCACAACCTGATTGGTCAGGCTGAATGACATATATTTCGTGACAACTCACTGAACACTCCAAACATAAGGAAAAGGTGCGTTCGACTTAAAGTGGCATTACAAGTATCAAATTACTGATCTGTCTGCTCAGCGCCACTTAAAGTCGAATATATACCTAATGCCATCTGCTGGATTAAGTGCGCTCATTTTTGTGTGTATATGATTTTATTTTTACCACGTGCAAACTCACAAAAACCTCATTTTACCTCCTTGTTGCTCCATGTTTGACCTCTGCTCATTTTGTTTTGGATACACCCCTTCATGAAATCATGTCGCATAGCGTCACGTCTTGTCATTACTTCCTGTTTTTGGTTCATTTAGAAGTATTTGGTTTGTGTTGCATTCATATTTCAATCGAACCACACCAGACTTCGTTTGGAAGTGGACCAGAGGTCCAGAGTTCGGATGGCAGCGTTCACACTTTCTCAAATAAACCGCACTAACAAACCAATCGCATCAGAGTTCGTTTTAATCCAACCAAACATGACAAGTGTGAACACACCCTCAATAGCATGTTATTTGCAATTAAATGAAAATTTATTATAGTTTAAATTCAAATGAAATGCAATTAACTGAATATTTTGACCCACTTAAGTAGGAAATAAGCACACCTTTATTATTACATTAATTACATCATAATTCAGTTGTCTTTGAAATGTGATTAAAATGTACTCCCGAATGTAGTTATTATCATTTCTAAAACTTGAATGTCATGTATTTAAATATATGTGACTCTGTCCACAAAACCAGTCTTAAGTCGGTAGGGTGTATTTGTAGCAATAGCCAAAAACACATTGCATGGGTCAAAATTACTGATTTTTCTTTTATGCCAAAAATCATAAGGAAATTAAGATCATGTTCCATGAAGACATTTTGTAAATTTCCTACAGTAAATACATCAAAACTTAATTTTTGATTAGTAATATGCATTGCTAAGAGCTTCATTTGAACAATTTTAAAGGTGATTTTCTTTTTTTTTTTTTTTTGCACCCTTAGATTCCATATTTTCAAATAGTTGTATGTCAGCCAAATATTTTCCCATCCTAACAAACTATACAGCTTTCAGATGATGTATGCATATAAAAATTGACCCTTATGACTGATTTTATGGTCCAGGGTCACACATATGTAATTACACATCTGTAATGATAAAGCTAGCAATATAGTACATTTAAAATGTATTAACTTCACATATAATATCAACTAATTAATGATTAAAGTACTTTAAATGTTTTTATTTGACATTATAGAATGCACTTAAAATGTGTTCAGTGTGATAAAGAAACATAATCATAAAGTATACGCAAGTAAAAAATAAAATAAAATAAAACAAAAATAAAACCTATGCCATTATTGATTTAAAATACATTTACTACTTTAAATGCAGTAATATTTATCTCTTAAGATTTACTGATATAAAATTATAATTACATTTTATTTGGAATAATTATTTATTGCACAATTCCTAATATTAAGCCTAAAATGAGTTTTAATATCACTATTAAGCAGGACTGTATGACCTCTGTATAATATCAGTCTTTAAATGCAAGATATTTCAAGTGCACCTGAAGTATACTTGCAATAGTTCCACTTTAGCACAATCAGATATACTTCAGTATGTCTTTATACCAGTTTAGCGTAGCAACAGTTCAATTGCAGGATATTTTTATTAAACACATAAATATAAAAATGTATGAGTATACTCAGCACAAAATAAATGAATTTCAAATACATTTTAGTGTTATTTTTTTCACCATGGTAGTCAAGATAGTATCTGTAAGTACACTTTTATTTCATATTATCTGCATGTACACTACCAGTAATCTTTGAATGCAGTTAAGCACTTCTTTTTCACAAGGGCAGCTTTGCATAAGTGAGGAGTGAGTTTTGACCTTTTCTCAGTTTGACAGCAGAGCAGGTTTAGATGAACCTTTCCTAATTAAAGAGCTTCATACCATCGTAAACGTCTTCATTTTAGGCCCAAAATAATACGGGTCAGTAAAATCCAGGCTAGAACCGCATTAGCTTTTACAGAGACATGATCGCGCGATGGTGTTTATTCGTGAACATCTGGCTTCATGGAAAGAGCCTGCTAAGAACGTTATAATCACGTACTGAAGCACTAAGCTGCTCCATTAAAGGCTAAGCTGAACTATTACTGGAACATTTAGTAATCCAAATTGTGCTTTTACTGCCACAAATAATGCTGTGAAAAGGAACTGCCTAACAAAAAATACACATTTTGCAAACTCCACAAGCAGGTTTTCTGTCACCTGATGATGAAAACTCGGCTCTTCGAGTTGCAGGTGCGATCGTGAGGGATTTCTGGGTAATTAAAGCTGTAGCGGTTGTCTCACAGACAAGGCACTTACGTAAGTGTAAAACGAACGCGAAGGAAATTCAAGCAACACATTTGTCATGTGGTCTGCCGCAGCATATGGAGAGGAACGTCTGTTTACTTCCTGTTGCCAAATGTCCATCATTTATCTCTACCTACATGTGCAATATAAGGAGCACTCTGGCTTATAGAGCTCTGGATGATGCAGCAAATCACAGTAAACACTAAACCAAGATCCTGCCAAAATGTTCTTGTTGACATAAAACATGCCATTGGATTCAACCAATGAAAAATCAAGAGCAGGTTGTTCTTTCGAAGAGCATCACAACACAAGTCCTAGATTACAATGTTATCCAGGCATCATTAATAACCAGACAGCTTCATTCTCCTTTCTATACCGTACTCTGAGCTAGACTACTGTTTTAGCCCTTTTTTTTTTAAACTCATGTATATTTAATGACGCTGTGGATCAAAGCACGAGATGTACAATTCAATTTCACTACGTCACTTGCAACCCTGTTATGTGCAATGTTGCACCGCTGTTGCTCGATGGTTTCAAGCGGTGTACTCTCCTGTCAAATTCCTGCATAATATCTCCTAGCAGCATGCTGTGTCGGCTCAATAAACGAGAAAAATCATTCTTTATCTTCAGAGGGAGCGACACAGAACATGCCGACTGTGAAATGACTGTCCCAAGTCATTGAGCACTTCGCTGGCTTGCGATTCGAGAGATGCGTCTAGATATATGCGTAATCCTAGAATGGATCTCGGCACCGCTTTCTGAAAGCCTTGGGCCAACGAATAGCTTGTTTAAGCACTTCCAATAAACCACTGTACATATCTGTAATCTCTTCATCAGAGGTGGTGTGATATTAGGGGTGGATCGCACATTGCGAAGGCAAGGATAATGTTTTACAGATACACAGATTAACTTGTGTAATCTGCATGGCCGAAAGGAAGATCTTAAACGCAACGTGTCAACATTTATGGATTATTTAAAACCTGAGTATTAATTCCTTATCTCTGGTTTCTGTCATCGTGATAATCGCACAGATTGTTCTTTTCTTGGAGAAGCTGTTCATACACATTTACATTCATTACACACATTTACATAATATCTTAAAGTATCCAATCACATTCCTTGTTTTCAATCAACCCATCAATACACTTAAAAAATACATTTAAACACCAATTCATAAAAAAAGGAATGAATGAATGAATGAGTCATTGGTAGAAGTGAGCAGTAATCTCAATTGATAATTAAAATACACATTTGGCTTTGTTTTATTAATAAAATTAAATAAAGGAAACATTAACACAGAATAAGTAAATAAATACATAAATATCATTACTTAAAGCAACCAGTCACCTCACCTGGTAGTCAAACTATACCTCTGGCTTCAAATGAATGAATGAATGAATGAATAAATGAATGAATGTCATTGCTAAAAGTGACCAGTAACCTTACTTGGTAATCAAAATACACATTTGGCTTCGAATGAAGGAATGAACAACCAAATGAATGAATGAATGAATCCTTGCTAATATTGAGAAGTAACCTCACTTGATAATCAAAATATACCTATGGCTTCGAATGAACGACTGACTGACTGACTAAGTGAATGAATAAATGAATGAATGAATAAATGAATCATTGCTAAAAGCGAACAGTAACCTCACTATTATTCTTTTGAATGAATGAATGAATGAATGAATGAAAATAAATATAAAAAAATCGAACAGTAACTTCACTTGATAATCAAAGTTTATCTTTGGCTTTGAATGACTGACTGACTGAATGAGTGAATGAATGAATGAATGAATCCTTGCTAAAAACGAACAGTAACCTCACCAATATCATTTTAAAAGAAGGAATGAATGAAGGAATGAATATAAATAAATCCTTGTTAAAATCAAGCAGTAACTTCACTTGATAATCAAAATTTACCGTTGGCTTTAAAATGACTGACTGACTGAATGAATGAATGAATCTTTGCTAAAATGCGAACAGTAACCTCACTAATATTATTTTGAATGAATGAATGAATGAATGAATGAATGAATGCTAAAAGTCAGCAATAACCTCACTTGGAAATCAAAATATCCTTTTAAAAGAATGAATGAGTGAATGAATGAATGAATGAATGAAAATAAATAAATCCTTGTTAAAATCGATCAGTAACCTCACTTAATAATCAAAATTTACCTTTGGCTTTGAATGACTGACTGACTAAATGAATGAATGAATCCTTGCTAAAAGTGAACAGTAACCTCACTAATATTCTTTTGAATGAATGAATGAATGAATGAATGAATGAATGCTAAAAGTGAGCAGTAAGTTCACTTGGTAATCAAAATATCATTTTAAAAGAATGAATGAATTAATTAATTAAAAAATAAATAAATCCTTGTTAAAATCAAGCAGTAATCTCTCTTAGTAAACAAAATATAACTTTGGCTTCGAATGAATGAATGAATGAATGAATGTTATACTGATCATGGTTAGGTATAAATGCAGCTCTTGAAATTAAACAATTTTTGAAGAAGAGAAAATACGCAAATAAGTTCAAAGCTCTAGAGCTTGTCTGTATATAGCATTTCACAAACAATTAATATTAAATACAGCAATGAACACCCGTCAAATGATAATTTTCAGTATTTAACAGCCATTTGAAGTGACTGTGAATCATTGATTAGAGAATGTGAGCAGCCCGTGTGGATTGTGGGACAGTCGGTGGGCTTAAAACATAGCTCAAAGTCTGTGGGGGAGTCAAATGAGACAGGGCTCCAGTAACACTGAATACTGAATATTCTCTAACCCGGAAACAAGATCCTCCAGGCGCTGATGGAAGATCCTGTCCTTCGATCCCCAGCTGCACATCCAACCTTGAAAAAGCTTAATTTAGGCAGCAGGCAGAGGGGGATGAAAAATTATACTTTCAAGCAACTTTGCCATTATCACCTCGCACATGTAAACAGGGGCCAATACACTGAGAGAGAGGGAGAAAAAGATCGAACAAAACCACTAACACTGTTTAGCCTTTTATCTAAATTCTGTAATATATATATAATGGTTAACATTTAACAATTTTATTAATTTTTTGGATCATCAGTCATCAAAGCTCAATAAATATTGGTCACAGACACTGAGATTTACCTCACTAAAAACACAGATCATGTTTTCAGGCCATTTCAAGTCTTATTTTTACATAACAAAGTGTTATATTTAAGTGTTTGACTTGTTGATTTACTTTTTTTAAATTAGTCTTCCCATTAATGCCATTATATTGTTCATTCAGACTGATTTGTGAATGCGGGATGCTCACAAACATGAGAAGCGGGACTGTTCGTTGCTGTTAGACAGTTTATAGAAAAACTATAAATCACTTATTTATATGCTTTTTAATGTCATATTCTGTAATATTTGCATTTGTTTATGAGAAGGCATGCCTCCCTTGCCTCCTTGGAGGAAACACCCCTGGTTGAGATATACAGATACACACACACACACACACATATACACATACACACAATACAGTATGCAAAATATACACAGATACAACAGTACACACAGTATACAGTATACAAAAGGAAAGAGTCAGGGAAAGACTCACAGAACAAAGGTTAGCATGGCATTTGCAAACGTTAGAAGTGTTTAAAGTGCTGGAATTCGGCAACATTGGTATTCAGCTATGCTCAGTTTCATGAAAGAGTTCCCATGCGTGTATTTGCCGTCAAATAGTTGAAATTATACAGAAAATATGAGAACAAATCATTGCTAGAAGCAAGTAGTAATCTCACTCGGTAATCAAAATATGCCTTTGGCTTTGTTTTATTTGGGAGTGATTCTGCTCTTTCTGTACATGCAGTAAATTCAGAGTCATGAAAAAGTGCTGCTGGAGTTCAGTCAGCCCCATTTTTACATTCGACCCTCAAATAACTTCATCATGACCCACTTTAGGTAACTTTAGCTGCTTGCTTTGTTTAGGACTTTCTAATAGAGCACAATGAAATTAACCTGAATGTCAGCATGAGTGAAAACTCAGGAGCCTTCTGTTATTATTGTGGCAAAAACTGTGGCAAAAACAAACTAACAATTTGCAGAGTTTTAGAATCAAATTATACCTTTATTTTCACAATTTTCCAGTTATAAAATTTATTTCAGCTTTTACAGGGATAAATATATTCATAGAATAGCAAGCAGATCATATTCTATGGCTGTTGGTTAGAGATAAACAATTTTTCCAAGTGCTTTTGAAATTATGAGATTACAGTTAGGTCAATAGTACTTCTTATACCCTACGTGAGAAGTGCAAATAGACTGTGGCGTCAGCCCACATGAGCATCTCTGCAGGCTCTTGTAATCAGCGCTGTAAAGCGAGTTACAGGACAGCAGTGAATAAACCCCCACTGCTGCTTCTCAATGAGCCTGTGGACTCAAACAGATCCTTAAACTTCCTTATTTAAGGGCAAATTTTATGAGCTCATCACCAGACATTACACAGGCTGTAGAAACTATGGCGTGTTATTTATTACATTGTTATGGCCAGACTGATAAAAATACTCTGTAAGAGACACCACAATCTCAGCTGACGCTCATGCCTGCAGAGCTGTAAGATGAACTCCAGGTCGGGAAATTTGACCTCATAATGCATTCATGAATGATCAAGCTCTTCATTACTTTTAAAAGACCTTAAGTTTAAAGGGACTGTTTTAGTTTAGAACGAAATCAGATTAGCTTATCTCATTCCCTCAAGCCTTTAGTTGCAGCAGTTTCAAAATAGCAAGCTGTTTGGCAGCTATTTGCTAATTCTGCTGAAAAGGCCAGCTTACACCTGTGTGCACTTTCATGCGCTTCCAGTACAGATTCAGTGCTGGTTTAGCTTGTATGCCAGCTTGTTTTAAAAGAGTAAAGGTTAGATGGTCAAGCTGGATGAGTTCCAGCATCCAAAAAACAATGAGTAACTCTGGCATTGGCATTTTGCTTAGCTAATGCTCTAGTAAACACAAAAGAAACTGCTGCAAATGTGCATTTGTTCACATTCAAAAGTTTGTAGCCAGTAACACCTGTAAATAACTGTAATTTTTTTTTTATTATTATTATATTATAATTGTTGAACATAAAATTATTCGGTAACACTTTAGAATAGGTAACACTTATTCACTATTAACTATGACTTTGCCCTCAATAAATTCCTAATTTGCTGCTTATTAATAGTTAGTAAGGTCGTTTTTAACCTTTTAACTGTTACCCGTCCCCTCAGTGACAAAAAGTCTTTTTTGTTGTTGCATTTTTCCCTATCACTTTTAGAAATCATCATAAATTATATATCAACTGAAAGCTTAAAACCTCAAAATTCATCCTATGAAAGCCATTTTAAAATGAGATATTGCATTACCATGGAAATGGTACTTTCAAATCATTTTACAAAATGTATTTGTTTATAGATTATAACAGTTTACGTTTGGATAGTGCACTTTCACATCTATGTTCAAAACTGGGGGGAGACAATGAAAGGGTTAAGTTTAGGTATTGGGTAGAATTAGGTATGTAGAATAAGGTCATGTAAAGTAAGGCATTAATATGTGCTTAATTAGTACTAATAAATGACTAATATTTTAGTAATATGCATGCTAATAAGCAGTGATGGGAATAACGGCATTATAAATAAATTGTGTTAGTAATGGCATTATTTTTCCAGTAACGAGTAATCAAATGAATTACTGTTTTCTCCGTTACAACGCTGTTACTGTTACTGACAAAAAATGTGGTGTTACTATAATCTATTATAATATTATTATAATTTTATTTTTCAGTTCATCGGCGTACCTGTATTTGAGGAGCCGTAAACTCTAGTGTGAAGGCACACGAGCCGTCGTTTTGTCTCACACACACGAAAAGAAAGATACAGAGCGAGAGTGTCTTACACCATGCAGAATTGACACACTACATATAAACGATATTCTTTGTTGTATTTTCCTGTGAAGTTCCTTTGGAATTCTTCAGCTTTTAAGAACTGCCGAGGCACAACACCGATTTTACGCAAATGCAATCTCATTGTCAGACCTTTTGGACTGTTTTTGTGTGTTTTTCCCTGTATGCCCTTATTTGGTCCTTCCCTTATTACGTCACCGTTTAATCGTCTGCACCTGTCTCCCCCTTGATTTGTCTGTGTATTTAAGTTTGGTTGTGTTTCAAGTTTGGTGTCAGTGATTATATTGTCTTCAAGTATTGTTACTCCGTCATGTTACGTTGTGTTTGGTGGTTCCCTGCTGGCTCCTGTCCGTTCCTGTTTCCCTGTGGATATTATAAATAAAACTCTATGTTCTGGACCTCCTCGCTCATCCTGATCATTCCCTGCACACGACACCGTGACACTCATTGGCTGGGGCTTACCTATTATTGATTTGTATTGTATTGATTTTAGCAAATCAGTATAAGCGAACACAGACAATGTCATTAATATTCATAAATCCAGCAGCTCATTAATCCTTAGTGCGTTTTATAATGTTATTAGTACTATAATTCATAGTAGTTTTGTAGTCTTATTAGTATTATTTTTCATTTTTAAATTACAAACAATATCTTAAGCACCATCACTACTGTTAAGTTCAGTCAACATGACAAATATGCATTCATACATGGTTATTCTAATTACTGAAGCTCTAATTACTAAAGCTTAAGGCTAAATTATCATAATATCATATTATAATGTTTGACTGACTAATGCTAAACGTATTTTCAGATATTTAAAAATCTGTGCCATTAAGCTTTATATATATATTAATCCAATTATTCTTAAAATAAAATAAAATAAAAATCCTACTGACCCAAACTTTTGAATGGAGGTTTATAAACATCTTAAACTAGCTTGTTTTGACAGGCTGTGAGACCAGCTAAACCATAAAAGATAACTTGGTATTTAAAGCAACAGCAATTAAAACTGACATTTCCCTTGTGGATTTAAAATGGATTTAACATATTAGATTAAAGTCGTCACAATATATCACATAAAATATATTTTTATGAAACATGTATAATGCTTTAAACTGTGTCAAAATGAGGTAATTTTGCTGCAGACTAAAATGCTCTCCAGGTAGGCCGCTGATTGGATTTTGGAACAATGCTAATGATCTAAATGGAATTGTACTGTTGTCAATATTCATGTTTTGCTGTCTGCTATGTTACCAGCATTCAATTAAACCTTGGTATCTGATGATTTGACACAGAAAACTGCAATGCGGCTTCTTCTGTGTTTCCCTACCTCATAGAACCCTAAACAGATGTTATTTCAAAGCCAAGAATTTGAATGCCAGGGAAGAAAGAGGAATTGGATTTAACCCAGATTATAGACACATAAAGGACACCACTGAGTTGAAGCTTGCAAACTGTACATTCACAAATCACGCTTCAATAGACATGCAAAATTGCCTCTAATGTTGGCAGCGTTTACATGTGTCAAGGGGGAGGGCTGAATCCATTCTTGACTGATTGATTTTACATTGATTAGACTTACAATGACTCATGTAAGCACAAACGACAGCCAGTATGGTGCCTCGCGTTGCTCCTCAGAAGCCCCACCACTACAGTTTCAGCATTCACACAAAAAGTGCTTTTGTGTGGAGGAGAAATGCTGACCGGTCTTTGAACCCAAAATTGCTTGGAACAGGTAGAGTTGTATAAAGACAACCTTTCAGAAGGAATGTTCTCCACTGATAAGTTTTACAATTCCCTTATGCACCAGTACACCGATCTGTTTTCATGAAAGAGAAATTACTGCTGCTGCTTCAAAGCAAGTACAGAAACTTGCTACTGCCAATACACTGATAGAGTGTTGTGAGTATTTAAGACATACTGCTGCTGCACAAATAGCATATATAATAACCTATAGCAAATCTATACAGGTGGATCTGGGGAGGTGGAAGATTTCAGAGGAACTCTTCACCTTTTTCTTCCTGTGAAAGTGGGCAGGGCCAGTTGTAAATTTTATGGGTGTGGCTTCTGGTCTCATCCACATCCAGCTATTTTTAGCTGTACAATACAGCTTGTATTGTTGCTTGCTATTGCAAATTGTTTTGTCTTACCATGTTATTTTAATGTACAATCTTAATTATGAACAGTAGTGCAAACAGTTTTACCATTTACTGCACATTGTTATTCTTCTTGTTATTTCCTTAGAGCTGCTAATGAACCGGAAGCCTCACCCATAGGTTTACTTCCACGCTGAAGAAAAAGGTGGATAAAAATGTGCTGCGAAAATTTTATTGAGTGCTAACCAGCCATTGAGAGCAAATGCATGCAACATGAACCAATCAGTAGTTTAATGCTGTGAATATCATCAGTTTGCGTTAACCACCCATCAGCCTCTGCCATCTAGAGTTTTATGACAGAACTTCACATTTATACACTGTAAAAAATAAAAAAAACACAATTTGTTGAGTCATCTTAAAATAATTTGTTACCCTGCTGCCTTAAAATTTTAATCTCAGTCCACTAAAATAAGTTTGATTAACTTGAAATGTTAAGTTGTACTAAGTAACAACTTAGATATTTGTGTTTGCTAAACTTAACAGATGGGTAAGTAACCCAGCTGCCTTAAAATTTTAAGTTGATTCAACTCAAATATCTAAGTTGTCACTTAGTATAATTTAACATTTCAAGTTGAATAAGCTTTTTTTTTTGAGTTGACTGAACTTAAAATTTTAATGCAGCCAGGTTACAAATTATTTATATATATATATTTTTTTTACAGTGTACATCATTCATAGAATATTTTTCTGAACGTTGGACGTTCGTCTTGTATTTTTCAAATCTTACTACTTTTTTTTTCAGAGAACATTGGAATGTAACATTCTCTAAATATTTGCAAATGATTAAATGGAATGTTCATTTAATGTTTAACCAAGAACATTTTTAAATAAATATGGACATTTTGAATGTTCAGAGAACATTCATAAATAAAGTTTTCAATAGGAACATCGTCAAAACATTCTTAGTACATATTTTGGTTACCTGGGACTCTTGTTCTATTCTACTTTTGTACAGAAATTATGATAATAAAATAACCCAGCAAAAGTATTACAATTTTGATATATACACTGTTCAAAAGTTCAGAATCAGTAATTTTTTTTATGTTTTTTAAAGAAGATTCTTATGCTCATCAAAGCTGCATTTGATCAAAAAATACAGAAAAAAAAGTATTTTTGTGAAATATTATTGCAATTTATAATAATGTCTTTCGCTTTGAATATACTTTAAAATATAATTTATTTCTGTGATGCAAAGCTGAATTTTCTCTTTAGTCATTGCTCCAGTTTTCAGTGTCACATGATCCTTCAGGAATCATTCTGAAATGCTGATTTATTATCAGTGTTGAAAATAGTTGTGCTGCTAAATATTTTTTTTTGGAACCTGTGAAATTTCACAGGATTCTTAAAAAGATCAGCATTTATTTAAAACAGATCTTTTTTTAACAATATACACTACTGTTTAAAAGTTTGGGGTCAGCACTTTTTTTCTCTTTCTTATTTGGTAAATGAATACTTCATTCAGGAAGGATGTGTTAAATTGATATAAAAGTGATAGTAAAGATTTATATTGTTACAAAAGATGTCTATTTAAATTAAATGCTGTACCTTTAAACTTGTTATTCATCGAAGAATTATGAAAAAGTATCACAAATATTAAGCAACACAACTGTTTTCCAGCATTGATAATAAATTAGTATATTGTAATGATTTCTGAAGAATCATGTGACACTGAAGACTGGAATAATGATGCTGAAAATTCAGTTTTGCATCACAGAAAGTAGATTTTAAAGTATATTAAAATACAAAAACGCTAATTTTTAATATATAATACAAATGGATAGATGACAATTTATGACAATTTCTCCTACATGAAAGAATTAGTCTTAAGCCTATGTGCTATATTTATATGTTTGACACATAATCAGATCATTTACAGAACTGTGTCATTCTTTAATGTGATTTTTCACAGTCTATTAAAATGTGTTGAAAGGAAGCAAAAATAATTCCCACAAGCTGAAGGTGTCTAAAATGACAGTCAAAACTGGATTCATTTAGTGCTATTTTGGACATTCTTGCTGATTAATAGCTATTTATATGCAATGATTATATGCATTTACGTATGAATCAAAAACACATTTCCATGACAGTACACACATTCACTGGTGGGCAGCACTGGTAAATGCTGTTAAAGCCTTTTTTTTTTTTAACTTATTCTACATAATCATCATCGTTATAGTTCTTGAAGGATACAATTTCATGATTTCCACAAACGTAAATGTGTGGTGATGATGTGCCATCTTTGTTTGTTTGTTTATGTGTGGTTTGTTTACATGTAGAGTAAGGTGAAGCATATGAGCCGTGCAGAGCCTTGGCCGCTTGCTGAGCGTTTGCTGAATGCAGCGTGAGGAGAGCTCTCGACTACAAATAAAGAAAAAAGCTTCGCTGATGACGGCCACATTATTAATGGATTTTCTGTTGGCATGGAGCTAATCTGCAGTGATTATTGCCCCCTAAAAGGTTCATTATTTTTGTAAGCAATTGATGCAAGCAACTCACACAATTCCCTCTGAGAGTCCACCGGGTGCTTCCTTTCCTTGCAGCTGGTTTACACCAAGATAAACCAGACGAGCTCACCACACTCATTATAAAAATCATTTTTACCTCAAAACTCAGTGGCTTTGCCCAGAGGAACATTTTATTGCTCAGAGGTTGCTCTTTTATAGCTCAGAAGACCTTATGGTGACCTAATTATCTTTTATTTAAGTTTCAACTTAAATCTATTTTAAAATGTCTTTGGATTCATAAAAATAGAGTCAAATGAGGCCACTGTTGACATACAGTAAGAGGTATTATTGCAGAAATTAATGTGGAAAATTAATGTGGAATTTATGTGGAAAGCACAGTTCGGATAATTTGGTTTGGAGAATTTGATGAGAAATGTTCATATGGAAATCTCTGAAAGTCAGCAGATTTGTTAATGATAATATTATGTTTTATTTTATTTTATATTTTAGAATTTTTCTTAAAGAGAGAGAGATGGAGAGAAAGAGAGAGAGAGAAAAAGCCATTTGATATGAAAAATAATATAAAATAAAAATACAGTATTTATTAATATTTTGAATTTAGTTTTTATTATATTTTAAAGTAAATAATTTACTTTATTTATTTACACTGATGTAAATAAGTTAATATTTACATCAGTGGAATTAATGTAGAAAGCACAGTTCGGGATAATTTGGTTTGGAGAATTTAATGAGAAATGTTCATATGGAAATCTGCAGATTTGTTAATGATAATATTATGTATTATTATTTTATTTTTTAGAGAGAGAGAGAGAGACAGAGACATTTGTATAAAATAAAATAAAAATACAGTATTTTTTATATTTCTATACAGTTTTTATACAGTTTCTATACAGTTTTAATTTTTGTTTTAGTTTTAGTAATTTAATACTTCAGTGTATTTGATTTTTCTGCACTAGGGGTCCGTATTATTTAATATTACCAAAAAACATTTTTAATCATCAGTTATCATCAATTTAAATTCTATTTTTTCTTTGTAGTTTTTTAGTTATGTGCATTAATAGTTTTTATTTATTTATTTATTTTTTATATTACATTATATATTTATATTTTTTTATATTTTTAATATAGCTTCAATTAATTTTCATTAATTCAGGTTTAGACATTTTAGAACTTCATGACTGATTTTTCTGTTCTATGGATCAATGTTATTTTAATGTTATTTATTAACAATTATATATATATATATATATATATAGTGTTTAGTGATATTTTAGGAATATTTAAAGTATTCAAAATGTTCATGTTTGTTAAACTGACTATTTTCAGTTTTAATTTTAGTTTAAGTTGATATTATGCTCTTTTGTTGTTGTTGTTGTTAAGTATTTCTATATAGCTTTAATTCATTTTTCAATTTAATTAATTTCAATTTTAGTACTTCACCTTAAACTTATTTATTTCAGGTAATTGTCAAGCAACGTTTCTAATTTTTTACTAGTTTTTTTGGTTTTGATTTGATATTTCTATTTAATTTTACCTTAATTTCAATTACTGAAACAATTTTTCAAGTGTTAGATTTAGTTAACAAAAACGATGCTGCTACTGTGCTGTATGTGTGACCTTTAAACTGGTCACTTCACATACACCCACTCCCATCAAACGTCCTTATAGAGTCTGAAAATAACAGTAGTTTGAGTGATACATAAGCCACGGCTGCTCTGGCTGTTGTTCTTGAAGATATTACGAGGCCAGTGAGATTCAGCCGCAGTGGGGGGCCTGAATATGTCTTTCATTATTAATAAAGATGTGACTACAGTCCCTGCCTGACAGCCCTCAAGTCCCACACTGCCTTAATGTGCAGTCGGTGACAAGCCGAGAGCAGGAGCACCCACGCACACTCGAGCCCGGCTGTTGTCACACCATCCCACCATAACCTGTAATTATTCATGCTGCCTAAGTGCTCCCTACCAGATATTGGGATCATTTGTTAGGTGAGTCTAGTTTCAGAGCGAGAGAAAGAGGGAGAGCAAGTAAAAAGAGTGAGAGAGTGAAAAGGTATAATCCAAGCTACTGTACTGAAAGAGCCTCTCCCCTCCTTTCAGCACCGGCCCTTGATTGATTCCAAATTACTACTTGAGATGTGAACCAGAGAAGCAGATGGACTGAAACACTAATTTAGAACATCTCATCTCTGGTAATTTCAAAGTCCTGGTGTTTTCTTAAACACGCCACTCACGAGAGATCGGCAGGGGTTGAGGCTCCATCAGGGCACGGGTCTAATATTCCTGCTTCAATTCTGCATCAGACAAATGTTGTGAGGATGACAGGTTGGGGGCAAAAAAAAATCCAAGCTCACTCAAGACTGAGGGATGTCTTTTCTGCAACAAATCTTGTGAAGGCAGCATTGTAAAAAAAAAAAAAAAAAAAAAATAGATAAGCAAACAAACTAACAAACAATCAAATAAAGTGAATAAGTGTATTTGCATAAGTGTCAGATCAATCTAAAGAGAGATTTTAATCAAAACATTCTAAAAAATTATGAGTAAATAAATAAACAAGTAAATAAATTAATTTTGTTTTTCTTAGGGAAAAACAAGATTAAAATATCTATTTATTTTAAGTGCTGAAATTGTAGGGGAAAAAAAAAACATTTGAGTAAATATATTAAGTAAATAAATAAAGTGAATATCTAATTACATGTAATTAAATTTGCCAAGTTCAATTGCAGTAAAAGTAGCGTTGTAAAACTAAAATGAATCACAACTTCCAAAAAGAAAGAAATTATATTATATTATTATATTATATTATATTATATTATATTATATTATTTTATTTTATTTTATTTTATTTTATTTTATTTTATTTTATTTTATTTTATTTTATTTTATTTTATTTTATTTTATTTTATTTTATGCAGGTTTGTTTTTTAGGGGGAAAAACAAGAATATAAATGTATTTATTCTAAGTTCTGTAATTATAAGGAGAAACATTCAAACTAAGATTTATAATCATGACGTATGAGTACATATATTAAGTAAATTAAATTAAATAAAGTAAATAAATGCATTTGATATCTGAATACATGTAATTAAATTTGGCAAGTTCAGTTGCAGTAAAAGTAACATTGTAAAACTAAAATTAATCACAACTTCCTAAGACTGAACGATTTTATTTTATTTTATTTTATTTTATTTTATTTTATTTATATATATTGCTGTAATTGCAAATTGTAATCATAAAGTATGAGTAAATATATCAAGTAAATAAATAAATCCTATATCTAATTACATGTAATTAAATTTGGTAAGTTCAGTTGCAGTAAAAGTAGCATTGTAAAATTAATTAATTAATCACTAAAATTAATCACAACTTCCTAAGACTGACTGACTGACTGAATGAATGAATGAATGAATGAATGAATGAATGAATGAATGAATGAATGATTTTTTATTTATTTATTTATTTATATTAAGAGACATGAGTAAAAAATATATATTTATTTTAAGTAATGCAATTCTAGGGAGAAACACTAAAACATATTTTTTATTACAACTTTCTAACTTTAAGTAAATATATGAAGAAAGTGAGTAAATGGATTTAGTTTCTGATAAAATTTAATTAGACTTGGCAAGTTCAGTTTCACTGATTAAAGTGTAGCATCAGACATATTTAAACAAAAATTAATCAGTTTCTTAGAAGTTAAATAAATAAATTCCTAATTAAATTTCTTCATTAATTGTAGCAAGTTCAAACAAGTTGGACCTTGTATAGATCATTTAATTTAAACTGAATTCTGTCATTGCCCAAACTCATTTTCCCCCCATAAAACAAAATGTCAAAGCTGCGTATTTTCAACAAAAACTACATGGTGATCAATAGCTATCCGGTCCAGCTTCCATTTTGCCTTGTTTATTAAAAAAATGTTAGATTGAAACTTACACTGTGTCGGTAGACACTCCTGTTTTACACTTATATAAGACTCCACGTCATTCAAAAGTGTCTTTTTCTTTCATCATGTCTTGTCTCAAATAGAGCACCAAGTGTGACACTAATGCCTGCTAAAAATATAGGTGCATGACACCCCTATTTTTTCAGTCCAAATAAACGTAGCAGGTTCACCCCATGCACTTCAATTAATGTCTCAACAAGTCAGAGTCGAATCCCCTGTGTGAAATAACAGATTTGAAGAGGGATTCTGTGTGTCGGTGTGATGGCCTCTCTCTGTGAGCTGAGTCAGAGAAAATCAGCTGCTGTCAGTCTGTCAGAGCCACTGATGATGACGGAGTGGCCCGGCTGCGGGTCTCTCATAGCACACAATCTTCCTCCTCCATGTGCATTAAAGAAATAGTGCACCCAAAATGAAAATTCTTTCATCATTTACTCACCCTCATATCTTTCTAAACCCATATGAGGCTTTCAAACATCAAAAAGGACACAAAGGTACTGCAAAAGTATTATAAATGTGGCCCATACAATGCTTTATTTCAAATCATTTAAAGCCATATGATAGCTTTGTGTAAGGACTGAAATGTTTAACCACTAAAAGTCTCTTAATTCTGTAGTAGTGAAGTCTGATTTGTGGTGTTTTTATGTCCTTGAAAGCTTGAATCCTCTCTTTTTATAATTGCATGAAAACCTTGTGCTTCATGAAAGACTGTCATCAGTCATACACGAACAACATGAGGGCAAGTAAAGATGATGGGATCTTTTTTTGAGTGAACTGTCACTTTAAGGATGAGAAGGAGGAGCAGCAGGCAAGCATCCATTTCAGCTGTTAACAGTGAGACACTTCCTCTCAGATGGGATGAGCTAAGTCTGAAAGCCCTGAGACTTCCTCATGGCTGTTTCAAATGGATAACGCCACCGCATAAACTTCCAGGCCAGACCAGGGCCCTGGAGTGCGCTCTGACAATTTAGTGCACAGGTTAAAAGAAGACACTTAAAAACACAAATTACAAACACATTAGGTGGCTGAAATAAAGAACAGTGACTAAAACATAATGAAATTTGGCGGCTGTTGTAATAGATAAGATCAGGCATTTGCAGGTAGCAAGGAATAAAGTAACAAGTCACTTAAAAGGATAGCTCACCCAAAAATGAAAATTACCCAATGATTTACTCACCGCCAAGCCATCCTAGGTGTATACGACTTTATTCTTTCAGACGAATACAGTTGGAGTTAAATAAAAAAAATGTCCTGGCTCTTCCAAGCTTTATAATGGCAGTGAATGGCTGCTGAGATTTTGAAGTCCAATAAAGTACATCCATTTATTATAAAAAAGTACTCCATGAGGCTCTGGGGGATTAATAAAGACCTTCTGAAGTTTTGTGTAAGAAAAATATCCGTATATACAACTTTATAAACCGTAATCTCTAGTCTCCGCTAACTGTCATACGTTGAGTATGCATTCACGAGAGAGGGCGTTCCAGCGGATGACATAGGATGATGGCGTAGGATTTTGGTACTTTTGGTGCAAATCAAGGATTCTTGAGGGCAAATCAAGGATTCTTGAGGTCAGTACTTTTGGTGCAAATCAAGGATTTGTACAGAAAAATACTGAAGGATTTCAGTATAAGCCAAGAGGAGACTGGTTTTCCATTGCTGTAAACAAAAATTGGTTCTCGCGAGACTAGCATGTTCTCACCGGAGCTTAAACTATGTCTAAAGCCGGGTTGACACTACAGGATTTTCAGCCCGATTTTCCCCTCCTGAGAATCGGAGCAAAAATCTTGTTGAGCACCTCGATCGGTCCCGATGTTCAGCACGGATTGGTAATCTGGTAATGTGAGATGTTCACAGATCGAATCTTGCACCTCCCGATCTGCTCTCACACAAATCGGGCTGCCCTGTTCATATCAAACATGTTTGATATTCAGGATTTTAAATCGGGATGATCACGGCTATGATTACGTCAGTACTTTCACAATGCGCGACCACAAAACAGCTGCTGTACGGTCCATTGGATAGTGGAGATTCTTATGCTTCTTATGTTTTTGCAGTAACACTGTCTGAATAATATGTTGAAAACATACCACAACCACATGGAGCAAGGAAAGCTCTGGAGTGAAATCGTCTCATTTTTCAACATACTGGGTGAGTGCATAAAGCTGCAAGCACGCTAACTAACATTTGCAAGCATTAGTTGCTGAAATGACTATCTGTTGCGTAAGATCACGTGAGGCACTCCCTCCATCATGATTAACTTAATATCTTATAGTGTGTGCATGTTTATGATTTCAGGGAAGATAATCTGCAAAGATTCTCCTTATGTGTGCGCTGCAACCAGATTTCATAATCGGTTAGGATTTTAAAAATCCTGTAGTGTGAGCCCGGCTTAAAGCCTACATAATCCGGTGGAACGCCACTCTCTTGTGAACACGTGTACAAAAGTTAGTGAACTCTAAAGATTATGGTTTAAAATTTTTTAAATATGGATATTTTTCTTACACAAATGCATCAGTTCACTTCAGAAGGCCTTTATTAACCCCCCGGGGCCATTTGGAGTACTTACTTTTTATAATAGATGGATGCACTTTATTAGACTTCAAAATCTCAGCACCCATTCACTGCCATTATAAAGCTTAAAAGAATAAAGAATATTTTTAGAGTAAAGAATATTTTAAAATATAACTCCAATTGTATTCATCTGAAGGAGAAAGTTGTATACACCTAGGATGGCTTGAGGGTGAGTAAATCATGGGGTAATTTTAATTTTTTGGATGAACTCTTTAATAACTCAATAATGCATTTTTAAGACAACGTTTTCTATTTAATGATACCAAAGTAGGTCTATTAAGCTCCAAAAAAAAAAAAAAAAAAAAAAAGTAAAAGCATCATTACATTATACAACTATAGACTTTTTCTGAATGTGGAAGTCACACCTGACTTTTAACTTGAAGAATGCTTTGCATTTCTGGTCTCCAGTGTTTCTAGTCAAATTAGCGTATATTCCGATCTGACAATCTAATGTTAAACCTAGTCACATGTTTTTAAAAAGCACATGGCTCCATAGCGCCATCACTTTGCAATGTCACAGTGATTGTATTCTAAACTTAACTGGCAATCAGTTGTTGAAGCTATTAAAGTGTGCTGACCCAAAAATCTTCTAAAAACCTGGGCCAAGTTTAAACCAGAAACCAGGCATCACAGCTGGCAAAGGGGCATGTCTGACTTTGATATATTTTGTATATATTGCCATTATTATGTAATCAAAATGAAAATTATTATTGCTTTGCCAGGGGTGTTTCCATGCCATGCAATTATACTTTTAGTATTCTAAACTGGTATATTTAAAGTCTGCTAAATTAGAAAAACTAATTTTGTACTTAATGCACTTTAATTGTGCGGAAAGTCCAACTAAAGATGTCCTTAAATATATCTGATTGTGCTAAAGTGGAACTATTGCAAGTATACTTAAGGTACACTTTAAATATTTTGCATTTAAAGACCAATATTATTATTCAAAGATCATACAATCCTCATCAATAGTGACATTAAAACACATTTTAGGCTTAATATTAAGAAATCTGCATTGTGCACAAGTAGCACTTCACATAAAGTTTAATTACAATTTTTATATCAGTAAGTCTCGAGCGATATGTCAGTAAATATGTTAATAGACTTGAACTATATGTAGTATAACACTTTCAAAAATGACTAAAATTTATTATTATTATTCACTTAAAATGTGTGCCTCTCAAATCAAATTGTTCAGTAAAGTGTGGTATAAATATCACCCTGTTCCTCACACAAAACTATCACATGGCTTTAGGATAGAATATACTGCATAAATGGCAATTTTATGGAGTTTTTATCATTTGTGGAGTTTGAAAGACTCAGTCCAGTCTCATTTTCACTACATAGAAAAGTGTCCAGGATATTTTAACAAAAAATCATACAGGTTAAGAATGACACGAGGGTGAGAAAATGATGACAGAAATTTAATATTTGGGTGAACGATCCCTTCAGGTGTCATTCCAGTTCTTGTTAGCTGAAAAATTGCCTGAAGCGCAGTAACAGACTGATATGAGCTATAATCTCGACTATTGGCACTTGCACCACACCAGCGCACCGACACAGAGACTTCCAGCGTGTGTGGCCTAGTGTCTGAAGGCATGATTGAAGGACTGCAGAGGCCGAAGGTAATATGAATGCCGGTGAGCACTACCAATTGGCAGGAAGAGGAGGGCAACGGGATTTGAAAGACAAAATCAGCCCAATGAGAAGAGCATCGTGTTAATGAGCCTTTTCATACCAAACCATGAGCAAGAACCCTGGGGAAACGGGGTAATTAACAAGCGTGCTGACGAAAAATTCTGATACTTTTCAGAAGCACTTGCTGTTTTCATTATCCAACTCAAAACATGTTTTGCTGTTTTCAGTGTGATAATTTCCATCGTCACGACAATAACAGGCCTCGGAGGTCCTCGAAACGTCATTATGAACTGTTATTTCGCCAGAACCGACGTAAAGGTCAAACGTACAGAGGGCAATTACGGCGAGCGCGACCGATCTGTGTCTATCAGCGGTAATTATGA
This sequence comes from Labeo rohita, assembly GCF_022985175.1. Taxonomy (NCBI): domain Eukaryota; kingdom Metazoa; phylum Chordata; class Actinopteri; order Cypriniformes; family Cyprinidae; genus Labeo; species Labeo rohita. The sequence goes on along the minus strand of NC_066871.1, from coordinate 9,208,426 downwards.
AGGCACATTAAACGACGACTTGGTGGAAGTGAAGAAAATGTGTTCTTTCCTTTTAGACAAACTCTGCTTGAATCACAAGAGCAGACATTGTGGCTTGGACTACAGATGACTTCCTAGTTTGAAAAGAAACGTATTGCTTTGCTTTTATCATTTCAGTACCATGTTATCTTTGCCTAATGTCTGCTGAAAATGACCGTCATTCAATCAAAAGTGCAGGCGTTTCAAAAGGTTGCACAGAAATGGGGGACGTCAGAAAGAAGGCTATTACCCACATAGGCGGATGAGTTCTGATGGGCATGTTGATATGGCGAACTAGTGGAATTTGTGTGCGAAGAAAGTGAATAAAATGCCAGTCAAGCCAGCAAATGTCATCTGGAAAAATGGGACAGATCAGAGCTATAAAAACCTTTGCAAGACCAATTAAAGATAAATACGACAAAGATTGATAGGGGAAGCATCGGGTTATCAGGGCACTTTCATTTTGGAGCAATTAGCGGCCAGGCTGACGAGGCAGCCTCACGACCACAGAGGAGCGAGAGAAGACCGGAGACGAGAAACATGACATCATTTTGCTGGAATCGATGCACGTGACCTTTGCAGCCTGAAAGAGCGCTGGGTTTTTTCGTCCAAGTACTTGATAGAATTACAGTGAACACGAGTCACGGACGGGGGGATGAACTGCTGACCTTCTGGGCCAGATGCCCGTCACGACCCGCCACGCTCTCGCCCGCGGTTCGTGCGGCCTTTCTAATTTCGCAGACATAACTCAATGCCACGGGCGACCTTTCTGAACCCTTGCCAGAGAAGTTGACCCGCAGATGCCGTTGATCAGTTTTCCTTTCTCTCGCGTTCATACGATTCCAGCGTGATTGTTTTGTAAGAAAAGGTGCGTCCAGAGGGAGAGCCGGTGCAAGGCAGCATTCGCTACCGTGAAGAGAATCTCACAGATTGCCCCATGAAAAATGCACTTAACGCTGGAAGTGATGCCAGTTCAATGCTGGTTGAGTGGGGATGGGACTCAGGAGAACAAAGGATGAGACAAACAAACAATATCATCAAATATGGATGATTGTCTTTCGCTCCCAAAACGACGCGTTTGACCATGTAAATGGTTGCTTTTTTATTGTAATCCGGTGAGACTCTTAGAATATGCAGTTAAAAACAATGCAATAAAGAGTCGGATATAACCCGCAAAGGTCCAGAGCTACTGTCAACTGAATATTACTGCACACAGATTCGCCATCCTGCAGCTCAGTATACTTCCAACAGTGCACTGAATGAGAAAGCTTTTTATAGGAATATAATGGAATAAACATTTACAGTGCATATGGCTACATTAGAAATAATAATATAGAACACATAAAATAAAACGGTACCATTTTATTTATTCATTTTTGAATAAATAAAGTGGCAGCCCAGGCACTGCAGGCGAGATAATACATGATCAAAGACAATGTCTTTTATTAAAGTGTTGGTCTAATTGCAAAGTTTTTGTTTAGCATGGCGATTCAGGTCCAAATCTCAATCTAGTATATAATTATTCTTAATAAACCAAGCAAAATTGTACTTGCACTTGACAGCCAGTGATCTTCATGCATTTTCGTTGTATGGAAAAAGCAGCTTTGACATGTAAAAAATCATAACATTATTCTGTACGCTAACCCCTTTTAAATATTGAATGACACATGGGTGGGTAGATAATCAGATTTAGACATGTTAATGGCTGATTTCAAAATGTCACAGAAAACATGTCTTTACTTACATTAATCATGTACTTAAGATGACTTATACATAACAAAGTAACATATCCTATCTCAACAAGGTTGCTTTGATTTGATAAACACAGTAAATATGTATGTATTTTATTCTTGTGATTGCAAATCTCAATTTTCAGCATCCATTACCTGTCTTCAGTGTCACACCATCATTTGGAAATATTTCTAAATATGCTGATTTGCTGCTCAAAAAACATTTTCATTTCCATTAATATTGAAAACATAACTTATTATTTTTGTCATTTGCTTTCAAAAGGACAACATTAATTTAAATTAGGAATCTTTGTTGAACATTTGTCTGAATAAAAGTATTAATTTCTTAAAAAGTTACTTTTGAATGCTAATGCATTGGAAGTTTTATCAACTGACCCTTCACAAAGAGCTTGACTGACAGTCGATCTGACCAGTCATAATGTTGAATCTGCCATTCAGACAAATCAGACAGGGGAGTAGATAGGTGGACTTAAACTTGAAAAATGGTGTGCACTGAAGTGTTTCTGCAGTTGAAATAAAATGCATTCTAAAGTTCATTCATGTTTTTATCTTGCTTTAAGTAAAGAAAAATAGATGATCTGTGTTTATTGTTTGAATTTCTTAAAAAATTACAACATTTTAAAGCTTAGACCTTGTTTCATACCAAAAGTAACCTGCTCTGTCTTGTCTGTAGGCGTGTTGTCAGTTTCCTCTTTGCTCCGCGATCTATTTTTCACTGTGTGAGAACAAGATTTGTAGTGTGACTAACTAAGGAGGGCGGTTTTTTGTGAAGGGTCAATTGTGTTTCAATTCTCATGGCATGTGTTTCATTCAATGGCCATTCTGGATACATACATGAATAATATAATCAATATATAAGTATTCATACGACAGGGTTGGTGAATGCTTGATTCTGACTGGCTGACGAACATTCTAAGGTGTGCAATTATTTTCAGTGAAACGCACAGCAAAGGCATTACATGCCCATATCACTTTGCCAAATGATTTCAGGTATTTCAAAGATTCTTATAGTTTACAACAGCAAAAGAACCAAACACACAAGGACACTGACCAGGCAAATAAATGTAGTAAACAACAAGATAAAAAGTAATTATTGCACGATTTTCTACTAGGTCTGAAATGACGTTTTGGAATTAGCAACGGATGTGTTGGATAAGATGCGCAGGACATTGATCCTACACACAAGAACATTTTAAAGAAAAAACTTGACGTATGTCTTGAAATACAACATCTGAACAATATTTGAGTGTGGTAATTGTAGTATAAGTGGAATAATTGACTCCAGTCTGTTAAAGTATTAGCAAATAATATTATTGTCTAGTAATTCAACAGCTCATCGTCAATTATTCCTTACATAATGTATAGTACTACTACACAATTAAATGTTAATAAATATACAGCCGCAGAAATGTATAAAATGTGACAAAATTTGAATAAATAAGCTTTCCGTTGATGTATTGAATGTTAGGAAAGGACAATATTTGACCGAGATACAACTATTTGAAAATCTGGAATCTGAGGGTCCAAAAAAATCAATATATTGAGAAGATTGCCTTATAAGTTGTCCAAATGAAGTTCTTAGCATTGCATATTACTAATCAAAAATTAAGTTTTGATATATTTACCATAGGAAATTCCCAAAATATCTTCATGGAACATGATCTTTACTTAATATCCTAATGATTTTTGTCATAAAAGAAAAATCAATACTTTTGACCCATACAGTGTATTTTTGACTATTGCTGTAAACATACCTGTGCTACTTAAGACTGGTTTTGAGGTCCACAAATAGCAAAACCTAAACCTTAAGCATGGCATTCTGAGCACACCACATAGCCAAAACCCACTTACGCCAACAAACCACATTCTCAGTAAATTCAAAACCTCTTATATTAGCTCAGATTTTTTTTTGAAAAGCTACATTATAGAGGTTGGAAATTCAATTTTCCTGCTTTGCGCAAGTAAATGCATGAACGGTTAATCAATTACGGTTGCTTAAAATCGGATTCACTCTGCATAATGCCCAAACAGCCGTGCCACTTCTCACACTACCGGCCTTGGCAGTGCCAACTCTTCAATTTTAGTCGTTGAAATGGAGTGTTTATAGACACCGCTCTGCAGTTTAAACTTGGCCTGGACCTGCTCCAATTATACAACACTATAGAAAATAAATCGACTTAGATCAGTGTTTCTCAATCCTGCTCCTGGGGGCCTCCCAGCACTGCACATTTTAGGTGTCTCGCTAATCTGACACCCAATTCGGCTCTTGGAGCTAATGAGCTGATGAGTTAGATGACGAACATATCCCTACAGTGGAGTGCTAGGAGGCTCCCAAGAGCAGGATTGAGAAATATGGAATTTTCACACCACTGGTGGATCAAAACAATCTTCTAAATCAAACTTTCTTCTATTTTTCTGCTTTTTGGGGGAAGTCTGAGATCTCCCCCCATTCTCTCTAAAGTAAACAGCGTGTTTCTATCATTCTCACCCTCCAATTTCCCAGCTAACATGGCGTATTTTCATATGACATCACACAATAACTCCCAGGTGGAATCCAGTCTCGCTCTTTTCATCTCCGGAAGAAGCTTCCACCCCACCGCAATCCCGCGCTCAGGCGCCGTCTGAAGTACGCAGAGCCGCGGCGCTTATTTACTTCTCGCAGCCATCATCTTCATGTCAAAACCACTTTTAAACTCTTATCACTTAATCTGCGGGAAGAGGAATGAAACGGCACGGTAAAATGAAAAATGTGCTTCATAATGATAGTGGCACGCCGAGTGATGAAAGGCGAAGCGGCACAATGACACTTCTTCTGACAAGTGCAGGCCGGCATCAACAAATATCTGAAAAGCACAATATAGGCATGTTATTTTTTAATTCCGTGTCTCATTTTGAGGCCGAACGACAGACCTATGTGGGAGACATGTTTGCAGCAAACTTTCATCGGCTCGCAGCGGTTTCCACGGTAACGACGAGGGAGGCAGATATCAGAGGATCCTCGGCGCTGGCACAAATCGCGGATGGTATATTGGAGTAACTTAATAAAGGGGAGTGACATATGACCAGGAAATCCATGAGAAAACACAATGAAGTCTTCAGACGATCGATAGTCACAATTTGTCAAAATGGCAAAGCACACCGAGTGTCAATCAGGCGAGTTAATTTCTGCATTCGTATCCCCAGAACAACTGATTACAGTGGCATTGTTCTTCAATTTCAACGTGGCAATTTAGAGGCTGTAGCAATGAATGCTGACAAAAGCTTCTCATTAGAGACCTTTGACGCAGACGGGGGACGGGAGAAAGTGAATTCTCTGGGCTTCTAACCAAATCAGAAATCACCAAAACCCAAACCAGGCAAATCAGATTGCCTGGGGCCAAAACAGATTTGAGCTCTGCTATAAAACAGCAATATTTAACAAAAAGACAGATACTGCAAACATCAACACAGCTGCAGATTTTCAGATGCCTTCACCTGTACGGAAAGAATGAATGTAAATTAATTTCACCGTAATGTTATTGTGACAAACTGCTGCGCGAGCTGCGTCCACACTGTTGTTTTTCAAACGCGTCTATCGGCCTTGAATATTAATGGGGTTTTATATGTGAATTTTAACTTGCTAATTGTTGCCGTCTCATAAATAGAGCATCTGGCTGTTTATGCTTTAAGGAGAGCAACAAATGTAAATGAGATTACTTATCTCCTCTGCCTCGTTTGGATGTTTTATCTGGGCTACACAAACCAAATGACTAATGTGTCAAAAGGCAAAATGCTTACAGGAATTGAGGAGCACTTTTGACAAGCGCTCCTCTGTTTTCACACATGGCTGATAGCAGGCTGGGAGCAGAGGGCGTGTTGAAGACGCTGTCCCCGTCGGCTCTGCTCCGATTGGCCACAAAGGGTTGGCAGCAGGGGAGTGTAATGTCTGTCTGAGCTTTGTAAATAAATAACGCAAGTTGGGGCCTAATTAGCCCAGCATGTAATATGGGTTTGTTTTGCTTATTCTGCCAAGCTGATGCTGGCTGAGAGATAACTGATTATTTGTGGTTCCTGTTTTTCTCATTGTACCGCACGTTCACAACAACAACAGGAAAGAGATGTCAACAGCTTCTGGATTGTTTGCGTTCTCTCTTGTGAAGACTCGCTGTCAGAAAAACGAAAAAAAAAAAAAACGAGGTGTTTGTAGGAAGGAAAATTAAGGATGCAAAGTGCGTGGCTGTTTTTGAGATCAAATCATTTTACTCCAGTAAATGTCTTGACTCAAGATGCCATGACAAAAAATGCCATCATTTTAACAAATGTCTGGTTAAATGAAGTAAAATCAAGATTGCTTTACTTTGTTGTTGAAACTGTTGAATATTTTCTTTGCTGATGAAATGATCTTATACCATGTTTTTTGACTGATTTTAAATGCTTTTAGTAGGGCTGAATGTTTAATCGAAATCATACTAAAATTGTGATTTGTTTAGTAATTTATTTGTTTAGTAATTCAGTAATTTATTTTTATTTATTTTGCAATTTTTAATTAAATAAATACACTAGTCAAAAGTGTTTGAACAGTAAGATTTATAATATTTAAAAAAAGAGAAAAAAGTCTCTTCTGCTCAAGAAGCCTGTATTTATTTGATCTAAAGTACAAACAGCAGTACAAATTTCACAATTTTTTGTACTATTTAAAATAAATGTTTTCTATTTTTATATATATTTTAAAATGTAATTTATTCCTGTGATTTCAAAGCTGAATTTTTAGCATCATTACTCCAGACACATGATCTTTCAGAAATCATTCTAATATTCTGATTTGCTGCTCAAAAAACATTTATTATTATTATTATTATTATTATGTTGAAAATAGCTTAGTAGAAATTCTCTGATGAATAGAAAGTACAGAAGAACAGAATTTTGTAACATAAATGTAAATCATAAATCATCACTTTGTATGTATTATTTCTATAATTTCTTACCAAAAAAAGAAGGGAGAAAAAAAGTATTATTCTGGCTCCACTCTTTTGAATGGTATAATGGAATAATATAGTGTTACAAAAGCTTTTTATTTCAGATAAATGCTGTTCTTTAGATCTTTCTATTTATCCAAGAATCCTGATACTTAACTGTTTTAAATATTGATCATAATAATACAAAAAAAAAAGTTTTTTTTTTTTTTTTGAACAGCAAATCAGTATATTAGAATGATATCTGAAGAATCACTGGAGTAATGATGCTGAAAATGTAGCTTTGATCACAGGAATAAATTACATTTTAAACAGAAAACCGTTATTTTAAATAGTAAAAATATTTCACAATAATACTGCTTTTGCTGTATTTTAGATAAAATAAATGCAGGCTTGGTGAGCAGAAGACAATTCTTTAAAAACATTAAAAATCACAAACTTTTGACTGGTAGTGTATACACAGCATCAGCAGTAAATGCTGCTCGATATATAGCACTGAGTTTCTTATAACTTGCATTGAAAAAGCACCATGCACCAAACATCCTCCCAGTCTTAATAATAAGCATTTCTATAACTGTTGTCCAACAAAAGAGAACAACATACTTTTACTTCACATCATCAGCCAAGTGTTTGAAATAACTTGATTTTCTGTTCTGATGTGGCTTCTTTTTACAGAATGGGGCAGAAAATATATTCTATAATGCAATAAAGACTATGTCGATTAACAATGGATTATTTACTTTAATGTTATTAAGATAACCAAGAATGGCTTGAAGAACACATATAAACCATATATTGTTGCGTCATGTTTGATCAGTGCAAGCGTTTCTGTCCTCTTTTGCATACCTTTGCCCATATTAGGGATTTTCTTGGAACGTCATCAGTTCTAATACTTCTGTGATGCAAATTTGTAGTTTTTGCAGGGGATTGAGGGAGCGATCTCGTGTCCAGTATGAACGAAACAGGCATTATATGCTCAGAAATGTGAACTCAGACCTATTTTGGATGCATTAAATGCCCATATTTCATATTAAAGACATAGACTCAGTTTTTAATTTTAACATACCTCTTGATAAAAATTAAAAAAATAAATAAATAAATACTACATTCAAAAAATGCAAAAAAATGCTGCTGGGGTGTAAAAATCCATGAATCGGTGCTCTTTGGATGCAGGATTTTTTTTATAACACCAAAATACTCATAAATCCAAGGCACTCAAGTAGTGTGAACAAATATAAAAATGTGTTGTTCTTTAAAACTTTAAAACCACGTGAATAAAGGCTTTTTATATTTGTCCACACTATTTGAGTGCCTTGGATTTATAAGTCATGCAGCCCTAGCTTTTAGGCACTTTTTAGCTGGCCAAAGTAGGAAGTCACATTTAAAGTTGTCTGGCAAAATCCAGGCATTTGAATCCACGCGATCTAGAATTTCACATAAAGGTAGATTTCACAACAGATTCAAGATGATCACACAGATTCCCACACCTAGAAAATTAGCGTTAATAAAGAAACATTAGAAATCAAATCAAACATTAAAAATCAAGACGTTTTGTCGTCATTTTTTTTTTTTTTTTTTTAAATAAAGGTTTAAGAAAAAATAAAGAAATTGGAATTTTTGTTATTTGTCTTATGTCATTTCATCTGATTATAGATTCTTGTGATATTAACAACATCACAAGGTTTTGAGGTTAACTGATCTAATTTTGTGTCTCTGGAAAATAATGATCTGTGACATTGCATTATGTTGAATATTAAAGTTTTTGTGTCTGTTTGTTAATGAGAATTGCCACAAAAGGCCCCAAGTGGCATGCTGTTATTTAATACTTATTGTAATTTATTGGGTTATTATTCAGTAATTCCATGAGCTGGATTTCAGAAATCTTATTAATAAAAACCTAGACTAACTTCAATGCACGGTGTTGCAATATGTTCAATTACATTTCTATATTCATATACCAATAATCAGTCAGATTATGCCAATTTATTAAAAGTTAAATTGAATAGTTTATTTACAATTTTATAAGAATGTAAAAAAAAAAAAAAAAAACTATATATGTGACCCTGGACCACAAACCAGTCATAAAGTTAAATTTATTGAAATTGAGATTTATACATTCAGCTTTCCATTGGTGTTTGGTTTGTTAGGATAGGACAATATTTACCAAAGATACAACTATTAGAAAATTTAGAATCTGAGAGATCAAACAAAAAAAAACAGAAAAAAACAAACAAACAAACAAACAAAAATTTAAATATTCAAAAATCTAAATCAAAATAATATAAATTTGCCTGGAAAGTTTCAAAATGATGATCTTAGCAATGCATGTTACTAATCAAAAATTATGTTTTGATATATTTAGGGTAGGAAACTTACAAAATATCTTCATGGAATATCATCTTTACTTAATATCCTAGTGTTTTTTGGAATAAAAAAGAAAAATCGATAATTTTGACCCATACATGTTTTTTTGCTATTGCTACAAATGTGCTACTTATGACAAACAATATATATTTTTTTTGTGGTCCAGGGTCACACACACACACACACACACCTGTCTCATTTAAGAAAAGCTGTACCGAGATGCTTTACTCATGTTCCTGAAATTTAAGAGTAAACCAAAGAACTGCAATGAAGTAAATTATTTACTTGAGCTAAGCATAATTTTTTACAGTGTCCTGTGATTCCTGGAATGCCCGAGTCTTCTTTGGAAGCTGAGATTTAACCTCTGCACCAACAATGGTTGTCAAAGAGAAACAACAAATGACTAAGAAGAAAGTAATTTAGTAAAATAGAAAAGTAATTTGTACGGGTTAAGTGTATGGGTCAAATGGTAATTTCTTCTTTTCATCTTGTGTCTTAACAGGCGGACCTCTGTGTTTATTTCTTCCTTTGATTATGGCAAACTGAATGCAAGGATTACTTATGGGTAATCTTTTATCAGCAGTGTGGTCAAGGATTATAGCAAGTTCAACATTCAGTAGAGCTGGTTTTTGCTCGTATTTTTGCTACAGAATCCAACTGGAACGGCTGTAATCCTCTTTAGAAACCATGTTTGTGAGGTTTAAACCGTGGATCCATGATCGTTTGGCAGCCATATTAAATAATAGAACACTCTCCTGTCATGAAAATCGTGGTCCGGTCAGGATTTCTTCACTGGATTTGAAAACCTCCTCTCATTGTGTTGCTATCATGTCTGCACTGACTGTTCCCGTTTCACTGAAGGAACTGAATTCAGCTCACATAGCGTTGTGTGGATCTGCCTGCACTGCACTTTCTATCGGAGCGATTCGCTCTAATTGCAAAGCAAAAAAACAAAAGAATCACACAACTTTTGCGGTTATGCCAATTTTACACAGGAAAAACGACAGCTGTCAAATAGCATTCAGCTTGCCGTGATAGATATTCTTCACAGATAAGGCGAAATTAAAAATAAAAACCACCCACTGACAAAGAGGCAGTAAACATCAATCACAGCAGCAGCAACATCTGGAGTTGGCAGGCCTCTACAGAGTTCTACATGTCCCATTAATCCCTTCAAATTCCCCCAAATTCTGGGTATTTGGGAGAATAATGGAGTTTCATGAGCGCTTTGATATTTTAGAGCGTATTTGTACAGCTATAACAGGGAGTTATGGCCAACAAAGGATTGCAACCGTCTTTGCATGCCTGTATTAGAGATTTGGTTTTGGATGGTAGAGACATGTTCCTATTAAAATTTAAGAGTTTATAATATAATCCCTAACAATATTTCTCACGATCGCAGTTGTAAATGTAATAGCGTGTCATGTTTTCTTTTGTTAATAGAAAATATGTCCCTTCACAAATAAAATCACTTCCAAGAGACGCTGTCTAGCACGCAAGTGTTTGCTTGTACAGTAATAAGCTTTTTTTATTAGCATTATTATTCTAGAGTGAACAGCCCCAGATGGTGTGTGGATGAGTACTTTATATACTCTAAGTTGCATTGGGAAACAAAGACACCAAAATATCAAGTGAACCAGCAAAAAATAAATAAGTAAATATAAATGTATAAATATTCATTTATATTTAAAATTATATTTAAATTAAAAAAAATACATTTCCATTTACCTACACAGGTAAACTCTTCACATATTCGGTCACTACTGTGTGTCTCTATGAATGAATGAATAAATAAATAAATAACAAGGAATGAAAAGAAAAACAACTGGAAAAAGAAAGACAAAAATACAAAACATATTTTCGAGATCAGAAATACTGGAGTCACAAATTAAATGTGAATCACTGCTTTTAAATATAGTAAAATGGCAACTATGTATTCAAATAAAAATGTTCAACCAAAATTTGCTCAAATTTTGTTCCAACTGTTCAAACACAAAGCTGTCAGAACAGTTTCATACCGATTAATCATTATGATTTAAACAGTGTTGGGCAAGTTAGTTAAAAAAAAAAAAGTAATTAGTTATAGTTACTACTTCTCACAAATAGTAACTGAGTTGCATCATTATAAAAGTAACTAATTACCAGGGAAAGTAACTATTGTGTTACTTAAAAAAAAAAAAAAAAAAAAAAAAAAAAAAATTAACTTATAGTTCCCCAATATGAATGAAACTGACACTAAATTATTATTCTACAGTAATGAATGCATATTTGTCATGCTGACTGAACTTAAGACTGGTGGTGGTGCTTAAAATATTGTTTGTCATTTAGTAAAAATAATACTGATAAGATAACAAAACTACTACTACCAATAACAATATAAAACAAACTAAGGATTAATGAGCTGCTGGGTTCATGAATATTAATAAATGAATATTAATTAATAAAAACAGGGACGATAATAGGTGAGTGCCAGCCAATGAGATGTGCATTAGTTTGTGCATTAGTTCCGTCTACTCTTGGAGAAACTGGCAGTTCTTAAAAGCTGAAGAAGTCCAAAGGAACTATATATTCCAAATATTTTGTTATTATTTTATTATTTTGTTATTTATTATTATTTTGAAAGGAAAATACAACAAAGACTCTCTCTGTCTGTATCTTTCTTTGCATGTGTGTGAGACAAAGCGACGGCTAGTAGTCGTGTTTCTTCACACTAGAGTCTATGGTTCATCAAATACAGGTACGTTGCGCATCCACTCAGATGAACTGAAAAATACAATTATAATAATATTATAATAAATTACAGTAACGCCGCATTTCATTGTCAGCAACAGTAACGGCGTTGTAGTGGGGGAAACAGTAACAGTAATTCATTTGATTACTGGAAAAATATTTTTAAGTTTATTTAAAACCCTGCTATTCCCATCAGTGGATTTAAGGTGTTTGAGTTCCCAGCAGGCAATGCAACATGCATAAATTAGTAACAAAAATTTTGTGAGTTTTATGATCTGATAATTACTGCAGAAAGGATGTTGACTGTATTGGCATGTGTCTAGGCTACAGCAGTATATATGAATATTTATATAAATTTATTGGCTGAATAAGATATTTTGCATTTCATTAATGAACAAATAAACATGAAAAAAAAAGTTTTCTCAACAGTTCTTAATACAGTGCAAATCTAAACTTTTTACAGTCATTATACAGTTAATTATATAAAATTAATCTGTATTCAAAGATGTTAGAAAATACATTTTATTTTGTACAAAATAAACAAGAGCAGCACAAGAACAATCAAATCAGCAAGTCAAAACAGCTTATTAGAAGTGCTTGGTTACTCAGGGGCTACTCAGATTTCCGGAAAATCCAGATTGCAGTTTCTCAGCCATTAGATACAGTTACAACCCACTTATACTGTTTGCTGGCCAAGAAAACCTTGAATGCATAGACTGCAATTATGCACGTCTGCCTGCGTACCTGTAAAGACTACCAACCAATCATGCCTTGCCGTCAACAGAGGAAAAGCAGATGCCTTTACAGACAACACACACATTCTGGAGTAATTATTTGATTTGAGCATAAAACTCTATAATTATTATTAAAAGGTATGACAAGAAAAACACAGAGTACCTAATTGAGCGTGATGAGTATCCTCAGTCTAAATGAGGTATGACTAAACGTCTCCTTGGATATATAAAAGCGCCATTCGCTGAACCTCGCAGAAGATAAAAAGCATGACGTTGTGCGGTACATTTCTGGAGGATGCAGGGCCGTGCTGCAGCGTGCCAGTTACATAAACACAGTAATCAGTAAAAAGGGGGTGCCAAAAGAAAATCTATGATGCTTTGACATGCTGTGACTAAAATGGATATCTTAAATGAGGTGAGTGTTTCACAAGCTCATCCTCTTCATCACCGCAAATAAAGGCTGATGTTTGATTTCAGCAAGTCAATGCCAAATCACACGGGATCAATCAAGACTAACAGGCAAATGAGAACCCATTTGTAAGTCGTTCAAAGCTCCTCGCCATCTGAATTTCTCCAGAAATAAGGGACGAATCCCTGCGCCCGGGAGCTCAGATGTAGCAAAGCCGCCTTCGCTGCGCTCTCTCTCTTTCATGGCAACAAAAGAAAGCAAAAATAGACACGGTGATCAAAGGCACATCTGGAACTGGCACCGGGAGATTGAAATCAACATCGTATGATAAAGAAAGAAGGAAAAAAGGCAGTCATTTTGTTGTTTGTAAAAGCACGGCGCAATCTCTAACATGTTTCATGTATCACGTAGATGCTCGACATCACCCGGGGTCACTTGCGTTCCCGCCGCACGGGCTTCACGACGGGTTCCATCAATGTTTAAAAAAAACAGCCTTGGCAGAGCGGGAGAGACAGGTGCATGGTGATTTTTTGACATCGCAGGAGAGCGACGGCGAGAAAGTGGAATTCAGACAGAGAAGGTGGTCAAACGGAGTCCATCCCTCTGCCCATCCGCTTTCTGAGCTTTAAAGTAGGTCACACGTTTCGCCACACTTTGTGCTGAGAAATCTAACAAAATCAGCATGCAACGTCCCCTCTGCCGTTAAAAGCAGAGTATGACGACGGCTTTAAAAATTAATGGAAATGCAGAGTCCTCTGAATGCCAATTAAACCTCCAGAGGTCTGTCCTCTGAGACCCTCAAAACAATGAAATACACAAAACGATTCCGGATAAAACAGATACGCACGATATCCAAACACTTAGATGTGTTGCATTAGTCACCTCCAGCTTCAATGCATAGCAAATCTGCTTCTATTAAAGTTCTCGGATCAATTTTTTATTTATTTTCCCCTAAGGTCCACTTATAATGTTTTTTCATACTCTTTCAGCACCCTCCCTGACTCTTACAAATTAAACGGCAGTTTTTTTTTTGCTGATGTGCCTTTAAGACTTTGATGTAAACACTCTCTTTGCATGTGAAATGAGATCTGGAAGTGCTTTGCTGAACTTACTAACACACTACAGGGCTTCTGTGGAGTCCAACATATTTAACTGCTCCATCTTTCAGTAACAGGTCTGACTGACACTGTGACAAATTTACAAAATAATCTGCAATTAAATGAACCATACAAACCATTCAGATTAGACTGAAGTGATCAGATTCTTGTCAGAAATAAATGTTAGACTTGTCTAGCTGCTTCTAACATTCAGCAGTGTGGTATGCAGACTTGTAGGTGGGTGATTCTATAATTGTGGGTACATCTCATGTCTGTGAAGTATATTTTTAATATATTTTCATAAATATAAAGCCCTGATGCTTAAACTTCTACAGTTACATTTTTCCCAATCACACCACTTTATGCTGAAAAAGCCATATCTTTTGTTCAAAAAATATGTTCATATCACATACAACCCTGGTATTGAGCTGTCCAATTTTGTAAAGTTGCTCATTCTACTCTGCATTTAAGCATGAAAATTACCTCAAATATAAATTAATTTCATGATTTGCCTTCAGTTAGATTAGATTATCAATACATTTAGGTGTGTGCTTCAAAAAGAATAAGTGTTTATTGTGATATAACGTGTTTTATTTGTGTCCAAAAAACATTGTCAACTAAGTTACCCACTAGAAACCCCCCTCAAAAAGGAATGGTTTGTCCCACTCTCGCATAATTTGCACAGTATTATGATATTTCCTCTAGAAGCACATGGATGAAACACTAGAAGTGATGTTCTCTCTCTTTTACCTAATATTGGTTAAACTAGTAAACCTGTGTCAAGAGTGGATTAGCTGACTGTCAACAGTGTTACACAAGTATTATTGCTGCAAATTTAAGTAGTTTAACTAAAACTCATGTTTTGTTTATGACAATATGTTTCTAAACATACCATAAGCTCAGTAGTTCTAGGCTTCCATGTTGAGTATGGGTCCAAAACACTAAAAATGTCAACTAAGTTACCTGTCAACTGTGTTACCCAGTAAAGGTAACATGGTGGACAGTAGCGAACATACACGGTATTTTATGCACATATTCCACAGATCACCTTTATTTATATAGCATTTCATACAATATACATTGTTTCAAAGCAGTTATGTAAGGTCATGTTTGGGTTTTTGGAAAACAGGAAAACTGTTTCTTCAAATTCTAAATGTACCCCTATTTATAGAATGACCCAGGTGCTACACACATTTAGCCATAATTTACTTAGACTTATTAGTTCTTCTTGTGTTTTAGACTATTAGTATCTACCTTAAGTGAATTAAACACCTCAACTTATCATTTCCAGTGCTATGCTCTACTCTTTTGAGCTACAGCAGGGGTTCTCAACTCTTGCCTTCGAGGTCCATTTTCCTGCAGAGTTTAATTCCAATCTTGATCAAACTTACTTAATGCTGAAGACCTTGACTAGCTTGTCCAGGTATTTTGATTATTATGTTTGACCAGAGTTGAGAACACCTGAGCTACAGGAACATTTGGTTCATCTACGAGATGAACATAAGACAGAAAATCGGACATACAGTCATTTCTACGCAAAACTTGGAATTTATTAATATGGAGGTGAGCGGTGACTACTGTATGTTCAAATCTCAGCTCATGTACGCAAGTCGCATCACGCACCTGCAGTGCTTCTGTGAATGGAGGAAAACGAAAATTAAGTATATAAAAGGAATAAAATAGGGCTACACTAAATATTTTTCTCTTAATTAACAGATTAATAAAACAACAACAACAACAACAACAACTGTGCAACAAGTATAGGCTATGGTTGTTTTTGTAACATTGTTAATGCATTTTATTTGTTTTCTTTATGTCTTTATGTTATTAAATCAAACCTCACGTGAACACACACAACATGTCAGTTCTAGACAGTGTTGCTACTTCAAAGTCATCTTACATCACTGCAGAAGCTGACCCAGTATTTACAAAGTGAATATGCCCTTTACCAAAAAAAGGTAAAACAACGATGTAGGGCGATTTTGAAGTTGGAGGAGAAAATTAAATTTTCGACGTACCCTAACTTTCTTGAACCGGAGTGCACAGAGTCACATGTGCATCACAGAGCTACACAAGACGAGCAGTTGTGGTTAAAAAGTGTATAAATTGTATTTTTTTTTTTCTTAAATAACCAATCATTTTGCTAGATTTTTCCTGAAAGATAATTCCTGAAATGTTTTACTCAACAAACATCATTTCTTTATGACTGAAGCAAGAAAGACATGAACATCTTGAACAACAAGGGGGTGAGTAAATTATCTGTAAAGTGTTCTGGAAGTTAACTAATCATTGAAAAGGTTCACTGTAAAATCTGCATGCAGTGCCCAAACAAATATTTATTTATTTATTTATTTTTGCGAATGTGAAGGATATTGGAAAACATATGAAGTATGAGCCTTGTTTACTATTATAATGAATAATAGTTTAGCAACCAAATGTTACAGATATGGCAAAATGGAGATTCATGTCGAATAAAAGAGGCTTGTAAGCCCAATGCCATTTCAATTTCACTTTAAATACATTTATTTTGGCTTGATGTTTGTATGCTGTTTATAATGAATGCCACTATAGCCTAATTTGTGTTTTGTGTTATAGTTTAATAAAGCAATAAGCCCCAAGAAGCTGTGGTTTACAGTGAATTTAAAACAGCTAAGGGCATTGTTAGGCACGACGCAAAGCGGTTGTAGCTGTTAGAAATTCAGTGTAAACCATGGCTTCACAGAGCTTATTGCTTTTATAAGATGGTTATTCCATATATGTAGTAAGGTTTCACAAAATAAAACACAGCAAATAAAGTGTAGTGATATTAACAAAAACATTATTCTTCCGCCAAACAATGTAGTTCCTCAGAAACGATTGTGGTTGCTACAAAGTGGTTGCCGAACAACACATAAATGTAAACAAAGGTGTATGTTTGTAGAGTGATTTACAACAGCTTAAAACGTGGCTCAACCAATCAGAATAAAGGACTGGAACTATCCAATTTATAATATACAAATTTATAGCTACTTATGAGGATTTGTTGTGGAGTCAGGGGAACTAAATACTCTGTATAGTGGTTATAATGTTTTGTTATATTTAATGATGTTTATTTGACATATAAATTAAGGGGACAAGGCTTCTAAACCTGGGTGTTTTTAGGGATGTGATATTCAAATGACCATTGTTTTCAGCACCACATTTATCAACATACTACGATCATTCCTATGGGATTGGCAGCATACGAATGTTTCATGAATCATTCGTGAACCCCATCGTAAGTTGATTTGTGTGATCAAATCAGCGCTCGTTTCATCATTAGATTGATAAATGAGGCCTATTGTGTTTACAGTACGGTACCTCCTGTGACAAAACAGTTTTCGGATCACTGACTTTGAGTAAACATGTTAACATTAATCATTAATCTGTCTATCTATTTTTCATGTAATTAATAAATGTACTTTAATAAAATAATTTTAACACTCTTAGTCCATACCAGTGTGACACAGAAGTTCATCGATGCGCCAGTCTTACACAGAGACTGGGTTTAAGCTGTAATTGAGAGCCAGAGCCCTGTTGTGTTTGTCATGCCAATCACAGCCATCTGCTGGGAGCTGGCTGGGAGGGACACCCATTACTGCAGACACTTGTGCAAATCACAAAGTGCTCTGCAATCCAGCTGAGCGCCACCGGAGAATGAACAGAGCGTGGCAACTGTTTAGCTGGGTAGTGCAACACAAAATCACAGCAATATAACACACAGGTGTCGTAGAACATTTTCCAAACGCTCATGAACAAGTTCCGAAAGCGTCTGTCGACTGTCGGCGAAAATCTTCTTTCCTAAAACATTTGCACAAACATGGTGGACCTGTGTGTCTATTTTTGTATTTGCAGCAGATGCAGTTACGAATATGACAGATTTGTATGTATGTGTGTATAGACTGCCTAGACGTTGCCATTGGAGCGACAGCGTCTCATTACTCACAGCATCATTATCTAAGCACTCACACCCTAACGATCAGCTTTATGTCAACTTGACCAGAGATATGTGACTCTGTAATGGCAGATTTGCATCCTAAAACACTATGGCCTTTGTAGGGATGTACTGATGGTCGATGGTCATGGGTTTTTCTATTTTATTTATTTTATACATTTTAATTAGTGTGTGGACAGCTTGCTTTGCTTTCACTGTTAGACAGTTGCACAGTAAAAGCTCTTGGGAAAAGGTGCATCTTTAAATAAATCCTCTTTCAAGCACTGCCACTACAGCCCTGCATATTCAGACAGATGCCTTTGGTTGCTGTGTTGTGTTTTTTAGTCGTCCTGCCAGTGTTATGTTTAAAAGGATAGTTCACTCAAAAATGAAAATTCTGTCATTAATTACTCATCCACATCTCGTGCCGAACCCATAAGACCTTTGTTCATCTTCGAGACACAAATTGAGATATTTTGGATGAAATCTGAGAGCTTTTTGACTCTGCATAGACAGCAATGCAACTACCACGTCCAAGGCCCAGAAAGATAGTAAGGTCATCGATAAAATCGATATTCGAGCTACGTGAATACTTTTCGTATGCTGACTTTATAATACAATTACTTCTCTTCTGTGTCAGTCTTTCCTGCATGTTCACAAGAGTACCACAACATTTTAACAATATCCTTACTACCTTTCTGGACCTTGAATGTGTCAGTTGCATTGCTGTCTATGCAGGGTCAGAAAGCTCTCAGATTCTTTAAGAAAATACCGAATGCACATTTAAGGCTGATTAGTCAACTTTGAAGCTATGTCGCATACCCCTTTCTAAACCTCAGCACTGGAAGTAGCGTGGACACCCACGTCGACACTTTGTCCTCCTGACTGAAGCGCCACCGCTGTGGCGTAAACGAGATGTGACGAGGCCTGGTGAGAGGTATCTGCACAATCTGTCTTACCATATTGTCTTGCTCACCTTGTACTGATGAAGTTTTGACGGAGCACAAACTCTCCTTCACAAAACAGAGCCTCCGCTTGGAAATGCAACTCCAGCGAAACTCATCAAATTACAGACACAGGTGAGCAGTTTTAGAGGTGAGGAGTAATTCCATTTTCATCTCAGAAAAGCTGATAATGAAATCTTACAGATGTCAAGGGTTTCCTCTACATCACACCATAATTATTTGAGGAAACTGCAAGCCAGACAGTATTCACGTGGCTTTGTGATGCTTTTTTTCTCACCTTCTCACTCATATTTTACAGTGCTGCCATTTTAATGTGTTAATTTACTGGGATTAATTATAAAATAATAAAAATAACAATAATGTGATAACAAAATTATTAAAACACAATTAGTCATGCACCCAGACCTATGTGTCATTTCTTCAAAATGCGTTTTTCCTACCATCTCAGCTATTTAAGCTTGAACTGTGAAGCCCTGAGACAAATTTAGAAATTGAATGGCTTTTCATTTAGTGTGGCATCTTAAATGAATAGTTCATCTCCAGAACAAAAATGTACAGATAATTTACTCACCCCCTTGTTATCCAAGATGTTCATGTCTTTCTTTCTTCAGTCATAAAGAAATTATGTTTTTTGAGGAAAACATTTCAGAATTTCTCTCCATATAATGGACTTCTATTGTGCCTGTGAGTTTGAACTTTCAAAATGCTTTTTACATGCAGCTTTGAAAAGCTCTAAACAATCCCAGCTGATGAAGAAGGGTCTTACCTAGTGAAACAATCTGTTATTTTCTAAAAAATTGTACCATTTATACACTTTTTAACCTTAAATGCTCATCTTGTCTAGCTTTTGCGTGAACTCTGTGTATTCCGGTTCATGACAGTTAGAGGATGTCGAAAAACTCCCATCTCATTTTTTCCTCCAACTTCAAATCATCCTACATCTCTGCAGAAGTACCGACACAGTGTTTACAAAGTGAACATGCAAAGAAAGTCAAACGCCCTTTACAAAAAAGGCAAAACAGTGATGTAGGACAATTCTAAAGGAGAAAATGAGAGTTTTTGACATACCCCAACTGTCACGAACCGGAAGACAGAGTTCACTCAGAGCTAGGCAGGATGAGCATTTAAGGTTAAAAAATATATCAATTGTAAATTACTTTAGAAAATAACCTATCGTTTTGCTAGATACGACCCTTCTTTCTCGGCTGGGATTATTTAGAGCCCTTTGAAGCTGTATTTAAACTGCATTTTGCAAGTTCAAACTTGGGGGCACAATTGAAGTCTACTATATGATATTGACTATATTACATAATTCCTAAAATGTTTTCCTCAGAAAACATAATTTCATCACGACTGAAGACAGAAAGACATAAACATCTTGGATGACAAGGGGGTAGGAACATTATCTGTAAATTTTTGTTCTGGAAGTGAACTTTAAAACACTTAAAAAGTAAGCCGTGAGCCAAAACAATGTTTAATCAAGTTAACACAGTTAACCCTTTTCTAAACTGGCATATGAATTAATCATTAAAAATGTGGGAAAAGCAGAGCTTTTGGACAAAGTGTGTCAGGTTCTTAACAAGCCATTACTGCTAGGACTTCAGGAGTTTCTCGAAGCAAACATCTCTCTCAGAGACAAGACATGAATTTACGCTAGACCTCACCCACCACTTCCACTTATAATGTCTGTGTAGAGCAAAGGTAAACCATGCATGGAGCTTTTTACTTATTCATTAAGCTGTTTCAGCTGGTAAAGGACATGGAGCATCTACATAGAGGGCATCCTGACATAACTGAACACATTGGTGGATGAACCCAGCTGCGTCTTTATGGATACATTGTGTTCCATCATGTAAGCAATACGCCCCGGGTGAGAAGGCACTAAAGAGGAGAGCTCCTACATAAAGCTAATGTCTGTCCAAGAACAGATGTAATGGAATGGAAACATGGCAATCCGAGGTGTATGTTTTAAGAGTTTGTCAAGGAACCAGGATTATGTCATACACACACATTGGGTTTCCACGTTCTATGTGGACATTCCATAGGTGTAATGTTTTCATACTGTACAAACTGTATTTTCTATTGCCCTACTCCAACCTTACACCTAAACCACAAAAAAATTCAGCTTTTTAGATTAAAACAAAACAACAACAAAAAAAGACCATTATGTTTAATAAGCTCCTCATTATGACCAAAAGTGTCCCCACAAGTACAAGGATTTTGGAGTTATATACTGTGGTTTAAAAATTTTATTTATTTTATGTTATTTTTTATCAAATTAATGTCATGACTTTTCTCAGCTGCAAATGTTTCAAAGTCCTTTAACTTTGTTTATTTACAGAATTAAAAATAAATAAATAAAAAAAATAAAAAAAATCTGATTAGATTTATTTTAATTATCCAATTTATCATAAATTTCCTTTGCTGTAAATGTTGCAAAAATCATTGAACTTGATGTTTATTTTCAGATTAATTTAATTTAATTTAATTTAAATTTAATTTAAATTTATGACTGTTCTTGACTGCAAATGTTTTAAAGTCATTTAACTTTCTGTTTATTTACAGAATTTAAAAAAAAATTCAATTTATTTTAAATTATTCATTTTATCTAAATGTTTTAAACTCCTTGAACTTGATGTTTATTTCTAGATTTATTTTATTTTATTTTATATCAAATTACTGTCATGAGTGTTCACCACTTCAAATGTTTTAAAGTCCTTTAAATTCCCGTCTATTTACAGAATAAAATATATATATATGATTTTTTTATATCTGATATCTGATTTTTTCCCAATTTATTTCAATTATTAAATTTATCAATTTTATCATGCATTTTCTTTGTTGTAAATGTTTCAAAATCCTTGAACTCAATGTTCATTTCCAGATTTTATTTTATTTTATTTTATTTTATTTTATTTTATTTTATTTTATTTTATTTTATTTTATTTTATTTTATTTATCTAATTAATGTCACAAATGTTCTCTGCTGGAAATGTTTTAAAGTTCTTTTTAATTTCTGTTCATTTCCAGATTAAAAAAATAAATAAATAAATACATTTTAATTTTAATTCAAAGAACAACAAGACTCTTCTTTGGTATAAATGTTTCAAAAATCTTTTAACCTGCTGTTTACTTAAACAAATGAATATATAAATATTTCGTATACCTTTCACATCATGACTTTTCGTTGTTATATGTGTTTCGAAATCCTTAAACTTACTGTTTATTTCTATATGTAACTTAAAAATAAAAAATCTGAATTTTTCTTATTCAGTTCACATCATAACTTTGTTTCAAATGTTTAAAAATAATAAAATGTGCTGTTTCTATCCAGATTCAACTAAAAAAAACCTGCCTATTGTTTGTGTTTAATGAATACTCCAGCTTATTTACAACTTAATACTTATAAATAGCATCTGTGACATTTCCCTTGCCCTTAGTTTGTATAAATGAACTGGAAAGGTTTAAAGTAATAAACATTTGGAAGGGATAGTGCCACAAATAAACATTGAAATGTCACACTGTTTTAAAATCATAACCATAACACTTACACATTACCCTGGGATTGATATGACAGAATCACTTTCCAACCCTTTCTGTGCAAACTTATAAACAATCTTTCAGTTTATGTCATGACAAGACTAAAAATAACTGGTTACTTTTGGTGTCAGTACAAAATAAATACATAGAACATATTTAAACTAATATTTACACATAATGTACATTCATTTATTTTGCTTTAGAATTTGTATTTCTGCTTTTAAGTCCTCCAGCCCCACTTGATTTGTGGATCCCACTGTACTGTAAGTATGTAAGTGGCGACTAAGTGACATTTAAAAATGCATGCCTGTTGAATTAGATAACAAAATATCAAAACCAGCTGGCATTTATATGAAAAAATGGTAGCCAAAGCACAAGTTTAAAGTCAAACTTCTCATAAAAAGAGTTTTAAATGAAAAAAATACATAAAAACTCAAAAAAGAGTTGACATTATTTCCTGCATGCCACAAACGCTGTCCACAGCCATTAAGTACGTCTCGGTCTGTGCTAACACAAGGCCTCACTATTGTTGAGCGCTAATGATGAATAGCTCACTTGCAGGGTCCATGTTGTCTCCTTGATCAATGTTATCTGCAGTTTTTCTGAGATGTTCATTGCGCACTCCACACTCGTCCACTCTCATTGTGTCTCACTTGAGATAATGTCACTGGAAGGGCATGAGGAGCACTTTCATCCCTCTCCACTCTGCGGCCGCTCTCCGCTTTTCATCAAGCACACAAGCAGACATGGAGAAGCATGTTGAAAGGTTATCGCTGGCCTTCAAAGATCAGTATCAAAGACAACACCTTAAGAATAGAACCAAAAAAAAAGTGACAAGAAACCATACTTAAAAAAAGACAAGATGTGGCAAAGTAAAGCACAGCTGCGGTGAGAAAAATCAAGAAACTAAACAACACCATCAACAACAACAACAACAAAAAGCCTATTGTACCATAAGTTATCAGAAGTATTTCTGAGGACTGCTGTGAAGGCAGTAAACAATGCCCTCAAACCCTGACTAAACTGTACGATTTCTCTGAACCTTGAAACAAAATGTCTCTCAGGAGATGTGCAGACGAAAGAAAACAGAGCTCATTTGATTTAGAGCACAGTGGTGCAGAGGAAAGACTTGAAAGACATACGTTTACCAGAGTGAGGCAGGGCTTCCCCCGGCACACTGTAAATAATCTGACATTGACAGGAGCTACAGCGAGAGCAGTCGCAGATAAACCTCTTTAGAGGCCAAAAGGACAAAAAGGACTGAGACGTGGGGATATATGAGACAACTGGTGGTGTAAAGTACTTGAGGAACTGTACTTCATTACTATAGTGTTGTTAACAGTGTTATGACAGTGTTATAACAGTGTTGTAACAGTGTAAATCTTGTCAACAAAAGTACAGACAATTTAATTGTATACCCGTATGTGATGTTATTTGTTTGTTTGTTTGTTTGTTTGTGAAAAGGATGATAAAGGGTACAATGGGGCTAAAGGTGCCCCTCTAAACCACTAGATGGCATAGCACTTTCCAAAACATCCACTTTTCAAGATGCACGTGCAAATTTGTCTGATCCTTGACGCAATCGCCGGCAGCAGCACAAAGCCGATTCTGTGCTTACTTGATCTAATATTTGATGTTTTTAAAAATGTTGTAGATTTAAGTAGCAAATGAGAATTGCACATATTTTGAAACAAACGTCTTCTTAATGATTTTCAGTTTCAATTAAAGCTACTGTTTTTAAATAACAAAAGAATATGTAAAAGTATAGTATTTGGGGAAAAAAAGCATCCCTGCCTTAGGGGCCAAAAGGCACAATAATTAACATGATTATTAGATGGCTGACTTTTCCATTTGTTGACATGGTTAGATTCAGATGGTAAATATCATATATTATGTTGGGTGTCCATAGATTTAATCACCATGTTTAGAATTACACCATCATATGATATTAATCATATCATATAATAAAATATAATTTGTTGTTACTACTGTACATCTATGTTAAATTGTTATGGGATCTCCTTCAATGCTTTCTAAATCTTTACATTTTAAAATGATTTTGTTTCTGTATTTAAAAAAAAAAAAAAAAAAATTACACTGACATATCGTAAGGACAATATATTTACTAAGCAAAAATGAAATATTTTATTTTTCAAAATAAGCATAAAGTAGTAACTTTTCAAAAGTGGTTGTTTTGAACAAGTATTAACATTATTTAAAAAACATTATTTTATGAAATATTCATATCAATACTGCTTTTTGCCCCATGCTGGTGAGCCTTTTACCCCGTGTGTGGGATAAAAGACCCCCCTTTTCCACCTCATACATTTATACGATTTTAAATCAAAATAACTTTATTGTCACACAAAATCTGTTGCTCCATAAATGTTCAACAGAAACATGTATGTTTTTCTGCAATTATACATTTTAGGCACAGTGAATGACATTTTTTTCTGAAGATGTGCCTTTAGCCCCATTGTACCCTATATATGAATGAGTCACTAATCATACTTTAATTCATCAAATTAATTTTTAACTTCACTTAAAAAATGTGGTAACACTTCAGAATAGGTAACACTTATACACTATTAACTACGACTTTTCCCTTAATAAATTCCTAATTTGCTGCTTATTAATAGGCAGTAAGGTAGTTGTTAAGTTTAGGTATTGGGTAGGATTAAGGATGTAGAATAAGGTCATGTAGAATAACATATGTGCTTAATAAATGGCTTATATTCTAGTAATATGCATGCTAATAAGCAACTAGTTAAGAAACCGTAAAATAAAGTGTTACCAAAAATTTAGCTGCAACTGAAAGTTCTAAAGTTTAAATTGGTGGAATCTTTTTGCAATATATTTTGGTTTATGTTGTCAAATACCATGATGAATGTTGAAATTAAAACATGTTTGTCTGTTACAGTTTAAAATGTTGTTTTCATGTAGTGCATCTTTCAGTTATATTTCATCTTTAAATTTAAAGGATATATTTGTCAAAAGACAGTAAGTTTACACTCTTTTTCAGTGTCCTTGTTACATTTAAGTACTGTTGTAATAATAATTAAGTACATAGGGTTATTATGAGGGTTTGGTTCAGGGTTAGTTGAATGTAACAAGGACACTGTAAAGTGTTACCGAAAATTAAACAAACAACAAAAAACGTTTATTCTACATAGGTAATGCTACTTACAGTAAATGCTATTTTAAAGATATATGTGACCCCGGACCACAAAACCAGTCTTATGTTGCACAGGTATATTTGTAGCAATAGCCAAAAATACATTGTATGGGTCAAATTTATCGAATGCCAAAAACCATCAGGATATTAAGTAAAGATCATGTTCCATGTAGATATTTTGTAAATTTCCTACCGTAAACATATATCAAAACTTAATTTTTGATTAGTAATGTGCATTGCTATAAACTTCATTTGGAAACTTTAAAGGTGATTTTCTCAATATTTAGACTTTTTTGCACCCTCGGATTCCATACTTTCAAATAGTTGTATCTCAGCCAAATATTGGACTATCCTAACAAAAAATACATCACCGGAAAGCTTATTTATTCAGCTTGGATTGATGTTTAAACCTCAATTTTGAAAAATGTACACTTATGACTGGTTTTGTGGTCCAAGGTCACATATTACGGAAATACTATGACAACTTGATACTTAAAAAAAAAAGTACACAATTCGCAAACAAATTAAAAATGACTATAAAACAGGCTACATTTTTTGTAACATAATATAAATTGTAACTAGCCACTGTATATTTATATTTATTTCTTAAGTGACTTTCAAAAGTTTTCTTTCTGCTTTTACCTAATGTGAAATATTTTTTTACTCTTGTACATTTTGGCTAACTACTAGGATTTTATCGCCCACACTTTTAAAGTAGAATTTCATAGTATTTTTGGAGCCCAAACAGTGGGATTTAATTCAGAAAACTTGTTTTATAGGGAGCACAATCAGATTCTTCTTGATTGGATTTCCACCTTTTCCTCCCAAACATCCAGCTCAAGCAAATGTTCTCAAATATCAAAAAAGCTGTTGAACAAACATGTCAAACACAGTCAAAGCAAAGACTATGCAAGAAAATACTGAAGTAAGCAAAATGTGTAGGGTGCTAGAAACCAGAGACATGTTGATTTATATTATTTAGTTTATAGAATTAACCAAAACCGCATTGCGAAATGATTTAGATAACAAAGATTTAGATAATAACATCCTTGCCAATATCTAAATATGGTAGGTGTACTAAATGCAAGGTCTTGAAGTGCACTAATGACTGTGCTAAATGAAATGCCCTAAAATGAAAGCGTAAATTATACTAACAATATGCTATTCCACTATAATAAAAACACAAATACATGCTTTTGCACAGCGTAAATGGACCAAAGAAGGACATTCACAGAGCCAGCCGGACGGCCCACATAACTGCAGGTTTGACTGATGTGATGTCAGGCTGTGTTATGACATCTCACATAACATTGATCAAAGGTCAGCTGTATGACAGCACTATTATTACCATCACAAATTGTTATTATCTCTCATGACTATTGACAACATCTGTTACAGCCGGCATAAAACAGTCTCACGACTCGGAGGATTCGAGTACATGTAAAAGCCAAACGCTTGACAGCTATAATATGATGATTAATTCTTGTAATAAGTTGTCACAGATGGTTTGTGCTCCAAATGTTGTATTATTTATACATTTTTTAAGGACTACTTGAGCTGCTGCTAGTTTGCTTACAAATTACTGACCACATTCTTAATTTTCTCAAACGTTAGATCAAACATTTCCGGCGGGGGCCAATCCGATACCTGTTCTTGTGAGAGCACGAATCAATTTTAGTGCCCTGACTGCAAGCTGTCATG
This sequence comes from Labeo rohita, assembly GCF_022985175.1. Lineage (NCBI taxonomy): Eukaryota > Metazoa > Chordata > Actinopteri > Cypriniformes > Cyprinidae > Labeo > Labeo rohita. Next base: position 9,181,038 of record NC_066871.1, on the reverse strand, counting down.
GATAAAATAAAGGACTGGAGTCAGCTCAAGGTAACATACCATAAATCTTTGACAGCTATAATAGAAACATAGACTGCTGTGGAAACACGTACTGTACATTGTACGAGTGGGAAAAAAAGAAAGCTTTCCTGCAATAAAATTAAGTTTGCCCTTCTGGTTCCTGACATGCTCAGACATGCTCCAAGTTCCCTGCATTTAACGGTTTACACGCACTGTGGATTCCAATATGTTCGCTAAAGTAAAAGGGAGGAGGATAGAGGCAGCCAAGCATTTTATAAGCTGAGCAAATGGCTTTGCCACATTTAGAGCGCTGGAGGAGTTAGTAGGAGCACTACGAAGCGGCCAGCAGTACTTAAACCTACCAATGTCTCTGTTTTTTATATTTCAGCTGAGTCACCGGCTAAATCGATGTAGCCTGACAGGTGATGTACTTGTGCCAAACCTTGTAAGAATGGTCTCCGGACACTCTGTGAATAATAGAGGCGCTGGTGTTTTTCAAGAGTTCCCTCGGCTGATTTTTGAGGGAGTTTGGGCCTGTGTGACAAATTTAGAATTGAATTCGAAATGTCCGTGTCACAAGCGCTGACATATTTAAGCATAAATCAAGCTATAAATATGGCACATGCTTCCTGCGTCAGCGCTAACGCGTTCATTTGTGTTGCTAGTGCCAATCCGAGACCCGAATGACTGACACGGTGACAGAATACACTTTATTAAACGATTAAATCTCTGGCTGCCTGCTATCTGACTCTAAACGATCATTCAACTATTCAATAAATCACAAACATCTGCTCTTTGCACGTGCCACATGAGATAGAGAGATTAAGAGGCTGAGAGAGTTAGAGACAATATTTACACATGCAGGCTTGCCGAAAGTGCGGCAACATAATTATGAAAATTACTGAATCGCACATAAAAAGACATTTTTATGGGCCAAATCTAAAGGTATTGAGAGTGCCTCTAATTTGTGCTTCAGTTATGCCTTATGCTTCACATTATTTAATGAGTGCCATGTGCATATAATTACTGTAATTGGTAACATCTTCTGACAGGATTTTAACTGTATTAACATTCATTATACATATTCAGCATATGCAAAATACCAGTCATGCCGAATTACAGTTATTCACATGTTGGGCTATAAAACATGCAGAGAGCAGGAACAAAAAGCAAGGTAAAATGAAACAAAAATGCAAGGAAAAGAAAAGGATATAGAATTTGGAATTCATACAATCAAACTGGCATATTCTAGAGGTGTAAAAGAGACCATGTGTGATTCTGGAACACTAAACCAATCATAAGTAGCATGGGTATATCTGTAGCAATAGCCAAAAATACATTGTATGGGTCAAAATTATCGATTTTTCTTATATGTCAAAAATAATTAGGATATGAAGTAAAGATCATGTTCCATTATGATGTTTTGTAAATTTCCTACCATAAATATATCAAAACTTTATTTGGACAACTTTAAAGGTGATTTTATCAATATGTTGATTTTTTTGCACACTCAGATTCCAGATTTTCAAAGATTTTCAAAATCCTAACAAACCATGCATCATTTGAAAGCTTATTTATTCAGGCTTTTCAGCTGTCACTTATGACTGGTTTGTGGTCCAGGGTCACATATATAGTATGACAAATATATATATATATATATATATATATATATACACACACAAAAATGTAGCCTTACGTATATTTTTGCTATTTTTAATGGTTTTGTGTTTAATGATTGTTTTCTTGTTTAAATTTGGTAGGAACACCTATAAAAGGCTTTTTTTTTTTTTTTTTTTTGGTGTGGTAATATTAGTTGCATTACGTAGTGACAGATCTGTTCTTCTGTTTTGTGATATACATCTGAGTCTATCGAAAACTGGACTATCGAAAAATAAATAAGGTGTAGAAACAATTTCACTCAGTCACTCAGAAATTGCTAGAAAATTTCACAGTTGCATAGAAAACACACTGAATTAAATGTGAAATTCTGAAGTAGACAAACCTTGAAACAACTTGAGTAACAGTGAGGTTCTATCCATCCGTTGTTGACTGTATTTTGAGAATTGGACGTTTCACTTTATATATAGATTCATTTGACATTTGTGCTCAAATGAACTATTCAGCAGTGAGGTTTAGATAGACTAAATGATTGGACAAGTTCAGTATATGCCAGAGAAAAGTCTGATGTTTCACTGAATGATTCCGTTTCAAAGTCATTTTTCATTTCATGGTGACTTTGAACTGCCTTTTTTATTATTTTGTACTGTTCTCTGAGGCCCCCTTATAATGTCATCAAGAGTTTTACATCAAAAAACAGCATAATTTAGAAGTAATAAACTATTTTCTGTCCTGTTTCAACCCCCTCATCTGAGCGCTCTGTTTGAACAGGCGTGGAAGATTGTAAACTCGAAAGTAAATGCCCACTGCCATGATTTGCTAAAAGTTGTGTATGTTTGACTGCCTACATCCTTCATAGATGGATACATAAATACTCAGTTCATATCAACTATCTGTAATAACAGACAAAGTAATAGTGACCACGTAATAAAACAGGTACTCACACTTGTGTGGTGTGACATTACTTTCAGGATTCAATATTTCTGACAAAGCATCGTTTTTCAGTTTCAATCTTTCTGACAATCCTGCGTCAAATTGTGCCTTGTTTGTAAACAAATCCATGGTAAAATGTAGTAAACAAAGGACAAGTAAAAATAAAGTTCATCCACTCTTTCCTAATGTTGGGATCAGAAGGAAGGCAATACAAAACCTTTTTGTCTTCTTTTGTTTTCTGTGTTTGCCTCTACCTTTACACTACATGCGTGAATCAGTGGGCGGGGCTAAACAGGCAGTGATGTAGAAGAAGGCGTTGATCTTCTTCTGCGGAGGCGGAGTTTAGCCACACTATTACATCATAAAATGTCACACTCCTCAACCTGTCGTTTTGGCAGATTGGCTTCAATACAAGCTGTTTTTAGACTAATGAGAAAGATTTGAGTTATGAAACGTACAGGATGTTTTTATAGTACAAGGACCTCTTATATGCCAAAAGATCAAGGGAACTTTGATTTCTCAGACCTTCTTTAAGGTCTGTGGCTATACACACTATACTTTTACTGTTGTAAAAGCGTGACAGGTAGCCCCAGTCTCCTCTTAATATCTGTTGCCAATGTAATAAAGAGTCAGTTATCTCAACACGGAATTGACCATCTGTCACTGATCTTAATTAACACTGAAGAGAATCTGAGACTCAAACTAAGAGAAAGTGTGAGCTCCAAACTATTTGACTTCACAATTAACATCAAAGCTGTATCCCGTGAGCTTCTCTTTTGGAAACAAGACTGACCTACGGTTCAGACACCATCTTTACAAATAATAACAGTACATAATTTGCTGTGATTACACCAAGCCAATTTATTTGTTAACAGGTCATTCTCTGTCAGTAACAACAATCCTTAGTGATTACGAAAAACAATGAACTGAAAAGAAAATAAAATCTAAAAAAAATGACGGGGAAAACAATCATAAAGCCGCACTGCAAACAACCCGTCTCCTTTCAGCAGTCTCTGGCAACCACCAGCTCCGAAATTACAGCCTGTGCCACTGTAGTCATGGGATTTAAGCCTGAATGCTGGCAAACGGGTGAGTATAAGGATTTTTCTTGATTAGCACATAAAGACACTGGGCACAAGCTGTGATGGAAGCGAGAGCGAACGCCCGAGAACGTCTACAGAAAGGAAGCGAGCGAATCAAATTCAGCAAATCTTCTTGTGATGCTATGAGGAAACATATGAAATGCCCTATTGTCAGAGACTTAATTAATTGTCTTAGAACTCTTGACTCGTCTGGCTTCCGCAAAGGAACTCAGAACAAAAGACAAAGAGATGAAATAAAAAGTCTCCAATATTGAATATTATGCACGACGCCTCGGGAATCTGTAATGAACTCCATCCAATTTAATTTGAACGGTTATCGGAGCGATTTGAGCCTTCCATCGCTTTTGTGTGATTATCGATTGTCCGAAGAAAGGTAAAATAAACAGGAGCTAATTAGTATTCCAGGGCACTCCAAACCGTGCTTTTATTAATCTGACCGAACAGAGGGGAAGTCTTCACCTTGCATGCTGAATAAAGAACCGCCTCGTTTCTCTGGCCAGACCGCTTTCATATTTCTCATATTCAGAATGATTATGGTAAATGGAGACGGGCACAAGTGGAGATTGGATAACACTGACCTTTTGCGGCTTGGCGAATAACTGACAGAATATTCGAAGCCAGTCATCTATTAGGAACGGGGAAAACTGCGGTGTCTGATGACACCTCTGTAACCGAATTCTCCTAGGAGAATCCGAGAGGCTCATGTCTGCTCCGTGTCGTCGATGAAACCCAGCGGAGAGGAAGGGACTGGTGTGGAGACGCCGCTATCAAGTGGAAAAGGGTTGAGATGAGCTTGTGAATAGGCTGCCATCAGCCCTCCTCGTGGCAGCGGCAGCGGCACTACGAGCACAGTGGGGATCAGGACAGCTTGCTCACTGTTTACTCAAGCTAATAACTGCTTTCTACATACTCACAAACACTGATTACTGCAGTCACAGCGGGTGTCCTGTGGAGCGCGCACTTTATGGAGCGCCACATTAATTCACTATTATGACACATGCATGGCACTGCCGCATTAGTGATGTCACTCCAAGCCTCGTCTAGAGAGAGTTAATGGTAATTGATTTGGCGGAAGGTAGCGGGTTTTGGTTGGCGTGCCGGTGCAGTTTCTTCCAACTTTCTGCTGTTGACAATGTCCCTGTGATAAAACGAACGGTTCCAAATCCAACTTTTTGATAGAATGAGCTTGTTTCGAAGCTGATGAAAAAATGAAAATGAACACACACCTGTGGCAACTGTAAACAGCCTACAGACTCACCCTAGTAAAAAAAGCAATTTATTTAAAATGCATTCATTTCATAAGTATACTTCAAATGTATTTATTGACATGTCGCTTGAGACTTACTGATATAAAAATTATAATAAAATTTTATTTCGAGTACTGCTTGTGCACATTTCTTAATATTAAGCCTAAAATGTGTTTTAATGTCACTATTAATAAGGATTGGATGATCTCTATATAATATCAGTCTTTAAAAGTAAGATATTTAAAGTGTACCTGAAGTACTTTAGCACAATTAAACATAATTCAGTATATCTTTAGTTGGACCTCAGCACTACTTTCGCACAATTAAAGTGCATTAAGTACAAAATTAGTTGTTTCAATTTAGCAGATTTAAGTATACCTTTTTAGTATACTACAAGTACTATTGCAGGGTATTTTTACATAAAGTACATAAATATGTAAATGTATTTGTAGTATACTTAGCATAAAATAAATATATTTCACATACATTTAAGTATATCCATTTTTCAACCCCTAAATATGGTGATTTTCTACCGAGAGACACTCTAATATAAATATGAAGAAATACATAAGAAATACCTTCAAGTTGCTCATGAGTATCAATTTGTATTGATATTATGTGAAATTGTATTGCCAGTGTTTGTTTATGTGTTTTTGTTTTACCTTTTGAGTATTGTTTGAAATTGTCAGTGTTTGTTTTTATGCTTGGATTTTATCTTGTGAGGCACTTGATAGCATTTCCTTCAGTGTGATTTCTGCTGCCAACTCGTTCCGAAACATACATAATGTCAAACAAGACTACACTTTAAACCCTTAAAATAAATAACGTTTCTGCAATCATTTAACCATTACTTATCATGTATTATTTACTTTGTTTGCCGTGGAACACAAAAGGCATTTTCTCCGACATGCTGTGACTGACAACAGAACCATAAAATACACCAAAACCCCAACATAATTACAACAGGATTAATTTTATTCACGTGCTGTAATCCAAATCTTCAGAATCAATACGACTGCCAAAGGAAGAGAAAGAGAACCAAATCCAAGCCTTCATTCAGTGATCTTCATCTCCGTCATAAGCAGCAACCATAAGCAGTAATACTCATGCTGATGCACTCGTTACAGATTCAAAAATTGCCACTTCAAGAAGCTTTACGACAGGTATATGGCAGAAAAATCGAACGTTCACTGGCTCTCGCCTACTTTATCACAGATTGCAACATGCCGTGTTTCAGGTGAGGTGCGTTTGAATGAAAAATGCGTGCCTTCACAGAGTGGATCGGGATAATAATCTGGATAATGTTTTCAACAATTAACACCTTAAAATCTGCAAATTTGCACTGTTTTTGGTACTGCTTTTGATATTTTTACACTAAATAAATCATTGTGATTGAAATCTTTCTGTCAGGTTTTTCTTTATACTGTACGTATTTGTAAGAAATTGTTACGGTTAGGTTTAGAGGTAGGAGTGGGATTAGTGACTATAAAAAATATATTTTTAATGCTAAAATAGCTGAAAATACGTAGCAATTTTTATGTTTTGAACATTGTATGTCCAAACTGTATGTTTTAGCATCAAGTAAAACGTACAAAAATGTACGCTTTGTGCTTGTCATTTTTAACCCAGTTATTTTTATCCCAGGTTCGGTTTTTAGGCAATCAGCTTCATGTTGTGCTAAAATCACTATTATCCGGCACTTCTCTTGGCTTTATTGAACATCTGCTGAGGAGCTTGTTTCAAAACAACGAATTCACAGCGAGATGATGATCCGGCTTCCACATGTCACGGGAACAAGCGCTGTATGGTCAGGAAGGTGGAAAGCGCTCATAGTGCAAGTGTGAGGTTGTGCCGGTCATTAGCAACAGGGGGAGTCAGTGAGGGAGCGCGACTGACTCATATGAAAGCGGATCTGCTGCTAGTAATGGTGCTGTGCTGCTGTTTGGGAATGCTTACTACAAATGTCACCTCAGCGCGCTGCCTGGCACTCTGCCCTCACTCCAGCACGTCAACAGAGACGCAGCGTGCTGTTCTGCGCCATGCTTCACGCCGCAACCGCGCTTCCTCCCGACGGTTCTTGGAGAGAGGCGTGACTCAGTTATCTCTACATGCACCAGCAGTGGCCCTACATAGAGAATCAGCACAGGGTGACTAATGCTGGGCCTCTTTAACATTTCAGAATTCACCTTCTGCAAACTCTCTTTTACTTCACGCTCTGCTTATCTCCCGACACATACTGTGACTATCTCCAGCTGCTCCCGGCCTAGATGCTTAGCGATTTTTGCATTCTCCCACACAAACATCATCTGTAAAAAAATTAATGCTCAGAAAAATAAGCGCTGACACCATAATACGTGTGAAAATAGTGCCCACCATAGAAAAAAATAGGCTTCATTAATCCTTACGTAACTTTTGCCACTTAACTAATCAAGTTCTATTCAGTTCATTAGAATGTTGTGCTGATTCAATCTCTTAAATACAGCTCAAACATAGATTTTTTCCAGGCAACAGTGGCCATCTAATAAGCTGGCACAAGAGGAAAGAATGGGTGCAAAATTCTTTACAACATCATTCTTTAGATGAAAGAACAGAGCGTCTATTAAAAGGTTGCTCTGAAAAGCTGACATTACAGTGTGACAGTGTTCCTGTAGCTCAGCTGTTAAAGAATAGTGCTAGAAACCATAAGCTTATGGGTTTGATTCCCACCCTTGTGAAAAAGTGCACTGTAGTGTATCTTTAGTATCTTTACGGAAAATTTCAACAACAGTTTCATGGATCTTTACTTAATATCCTAATGATTTTTGGCATAAAAGAAAAATCAATAATTTTGTCCAATACAATGATTTGTTGGCTATTTCTACAAATATGCTACTTATGACTGGTTTTGTGGTCCAGGGTCACATAGAGCTTTTAAACTACTTGAGTAAATAATGACAGAATTGTTATTTTTAGGTGACCTATCACTTTAAGTGCAAACTGAACATATATTTTCAGGCACATAAAGTGCATGTTAATTGCAATTAAATTAAAATCTAGTTTAAATTTAAATTAAATGCAAATTGGTCAGCTTTAGGGTCATTTTTAATTCTCTTAAGTAGAGCTTCAGTATCTCTTTAAATGTCAATTACTTCTATTGTCTTTAAAAATTATTTACGAATGTACTAGCAAGCATTTATGGTAAACATATACTTTAACATCACATACATTGAAACTTTAACATTATGTATTTAAATATATTCATAATAATGAAGTTGCACTTTAGTAGATGTAAACTATATAACTTTTATATGTAATATATATAAAAAAAAATTGTAATCAAGTACATATTTAGTGTGTGCTTTAGTATGTTAGTCAACACATCAGATTAAGTGTAGTTCTTCAAAGCACAACAAAAGAATATTAAAACAATTATTTAAAATGTACTGTAAAACATTTAATTTGATATTATTACACAGTGCACTTTTCTAAAAACATTGCCATGAAGTCGTACTCCCTTTAGCGGCCTTTTATTTTGTTAAAATGACATTATCTGCAGGAACATCTTGCTTGTTTATTTATTTATTTATGATTATGACATAATATGATTTCAAGTACATATTTAATACAATTAAGTGCACTTTTTCACAAGAGAAGAGAACACATACTGATAAAATGTAAAACTTTGAACATACTTGTTTTGGTGAAAATTAAACAACTGTAAATATTGTTTCTCCTTTAAAATATATAAAGATACAAAGAGTTAAAGCATACTGCACACAATATTTTGCAAATCTGTTAAAAAATACATTTTAGATGCAATTAAATACTAAGCATTTTTAACGAACTTCTTAAGTTTAGAAACAATCTGAAAAGTTAAATTCTGGCTCATGATTGTAATTCGTATTCATGAGGCCCTACCTACTTCAAATCCTCATGCACTTTTTTTTTAATTTCTAAAAATATTGGTAGTCGTTGTTATCAGCTAGGGGGCTGTTTTAATATTTCAAAGATGCTAGCTTTGAATTCCTCAGATAGACGATAACGGAGTCTGCCTTTGATTGAGCAGACGATGCATTATTTAAGTATCTCTTAATGGCACTTAGGGAGGAAAAAGAATTGAATAAACTTCAGAGGAGGAACAACTAATTAAAACAACCTTTTTATTTATGCACATCCTCTGCAGTGAGTGCAATGCAGTATGATCCAGGTGGACCCGAGGCCTGCTGGAGCGCTGATGGATGGCCCGCCTCTGGGCTCGGCTGTCTCCCACTGACGCGGGATGGTCGTATTGATTACACCTGCTGCCAGTCTTCCTGAGAGCTGCCAATACCGCTATCAGCCTCCCGTCAAGGAGGGCCCAGCCAAAATAAAGGCATCAAGAGTGCATCTTGAATGAGAAAGATGCCACGTTCCTTATTCCCACACCCCTGAGAGGCAAACAGATGGAAGCGTTGCCGTCTGCCTGGTACAGAACAAACCTCGGTTGCCTGAAACCCATACGCCGCGGGCTCCTACCGCTCGTTTAAATATGCACTTCATTTCTGCGAGAGATTAAAGTCTTGAATATGCTTTCAGGTGAGCTAAAAAGAAGGCGATAAGCCTCTAGACTGACCAGGTGATAAGATCCTATCTGTGGAAGCGGGAACGCTGAACTGTTTTCAGGTTCGGGGTAATTATTCATCCCTGTTTGGTCTCCCGCGGCGTTTCATGTCATCTGGGACAGTGTAGTCGAGGCGAATGACACTGTACATCACAGGGCGAGAGTTAGAGGTCACTCACTAATGTCTTTTGCACAAAGGAAACATCCGGCTGATATGTAAAAGAAGAACGCCAGTGAAATCCTTTGTGCCGTCGTCGTTCACGAGGCGACGTGAAACTGAAAATCTCCGAATGAAAAGAAATGCATTCCAGCCGGCACACATGCCACTGTGATTAATTCTGCCAAATAACTCCTACCATAGAATTTAAGATTACAGAGTGCAAACGACAGTGTAATTACACGATAAAAGTTAGACAATTACAGCAATGCTCTTTCAACGTACAAAACCAGTGGCATAATCACATGCAAATTACCCAGGAGCCTGTAATCGGGTACCTACTTGAATGGCATTGTGAAATCATCTGGGAGCAATATCTGTCTAACGTCACTTATTCTACTGTCAGAAATCGCAAAAGAGCGGGGAGAAATGGGAAATGGGAAAAATCATTATTGCGCCGAAAACTACGTACAGCACATTTAATCTCCTTAACAAGCAATGAGAAAATGACTTGTTTTGCAGTAAACTGATTACTGAGAATGAAGAAGGTACATCATCTGTGTTTCCTTTCTCGATTGCTTGTGACTGTTACACATTTGGTCAAGCTGTCCCACAGAATTAACCTTAAAGAGGGTTAACCTTAAAAAGACCCCTATTGGATTCACTGCTTTTCAAAGAAAATGCATGCTTAAATTTAGCTCAAATAATGTTAATTTATTCCTTTTTCATGTGCATTTACATAATATAACACATTTAGACAAATATTAAACTGATGTAATGATCAACGTTATGTTAACAGAAATCAAACTGTATTACATAGTGTTAATTTTGTAAATGATAACTATGATGGAAAATGTTTGTTGACAATTTTTTTTTCCTCATGACCAAAACTAGATGACAATAAAATCAGTAAATGATAACTGTGAGTATATCGACATGCAATATCGCTGATGATAAAAGATGAAACTAAAATGAATAAAAAAAAAAATAAAAAAAAAATCTCTTGTCATTTTTGTCAAAAAAAGGAAACACAATATGTGTGTGGTTGCCATATATTAAGAATTCAAATCCCCAAATTAGATCTTCTCTGTTAAGAGGAGTCCTTTTCTGCCCGGTGTTTTACTTAATTTTTGCAATCTGGCAGTCGTGCACACAGGCTTGCTCTACATTACGGAGTTAGTTGATGTTTAACTTAAATAAAAGTGTCATTCAGCCTGTTTGTGTTCTATCATGAGATCTCAACTATTTTGTTTACAATTGTGGTTGCTGAATAAACATACTTACCCAACTGCTGTAGCATTGTTGTAATTTGAAATTATTGGAATTACTATTAGGAATTTCACTGTTATAATATTTTTTGATTGTTTTACCACTTTTCATAATGTAGATAGAGAGAGTGCATATCTAAGTCTTTGATATTAATTTAAATAATAATTAGCCAATAATAAATCAGTACAGTAGATGAGGTACATACTGTAAACCATCTGTATGAGTCCACATTCTATTGATTTGTGCTTATTGGTGAACATGCAATATCTAAAATGTAAAAATAAATTTCTCAAATGACAACAATAATTACGATTATAATTTTGAGAAAAAATAATCATTTTTATCAATTTAACCATTATACAAAAATATGACTTTTTGTGAAAAGTTTTCATTGATTAAAACACTAACATTTAGGCTCAGTTTCATAGACAGGGCTTAGGCTAAGCCAGGATTAGGCCATAGTTCAATTAGGACATTTAAGTAATTTTTATAAATGTGCCTTAGAAAAAAACAAAAAAAACAAAACAAAAAAAAAAAAACATTACTGTGTGCATCTTGAGACAAAAGAAAGGCGCTGATATATTTTAAGATCAGTCAGTGCAAGTTTCTTTAAGTTTAAACAACTCACAGACTTACATTTTAGTCAATGACTAGCTTAAGCTTTATCTGTGAAACCAGGGGTTAGTCAACTAAAACTTGACTAAACAAAAACAGGCAAAGGTTGAATAAATATATTAATAACTAGAAAGTACATTTTCCACATGACTAAGACCAAGACTAAGACTAATTGGTAACACTTCACAATAAGGTGTGATTTGTTAACATTAGTTAATGTGTTAACTAACATGAACAAACAATTAACAATACATTTCTTGCAGTATTTATTAATCTGTGTTAATGTTAGTTAATAAAAATTGTTCATCATTGTGTGTTCACAGTGCATTAACTAATGTTAACAAACACAACTTGTGATATTAATAACGCATTAGTAAATGTGTTATTAATGAACCTTATTGTAAAGTGTTACTGACTAATTTAAAAGACTAAGACCAAGGGTATGTTCACACTTGCCATGTTTAGCTCGATTAAAACAGACTCTGGTGTGATCGCTCTGTTAGTGCGATTCATTCAAGTGTAAACGCTGCCATCCGAATCCTGGTGTGCACCAATACTGCAGACTGAGACCACTAAAAAGATGGGTCTCGGTTCACTGCCAAACAAACTCTGGTGCGGTTCGAATGAAATGTGAATGCAACATGGACCAAATACTTCTAAATGAACCAAAAACAAGAAGTCATGACAAGATGTGCCGCTATGCACCATGATTTCATGAAGGGAACAAGGGATGTATCCAAAACAAAATGATGAGGGCAAACATGGAGCAACAAGGAGGTAAAGTATGAGCTCTTTGTGAGCTCGCAGGTGGTGAAAATAAAATCACATACACGCAACAAGCGTGCTTAGTCCAGCAAACAGCATTACACTTTTTCTTTTGATTGGAGTGTTCGGTGAGTTCCGTCATGAAATATATGTGATTCAACCCGACCAATCAGGTTGTGAATATATAACTATGAATTTAGTTTTGTTATCTTTAGGTTCACTGTCAAAAATGCTAGTGTGAACGCTAAGCGGACCAGGACCAAATGTATCATTTTTCTTTTTGGACCAAACGAACCAAACTACAAGTGTGAACACAGCCTAAAGACTAAAATTAAATGAAAAATGGCTGGCAAAATTAACACTAGTATTACATCAAAGTAATATTTGCATTAAAAATGTTTGCAACCATGCTTTTTTTGAAGTTGTAGTAATAGGTATTTCTTGTGGTCAGTTTGACCTGCCTATGTATTCTAGGGTTAATACCTAAACGTGTTACAGCAATGTGCATTAAGGCCACCCGTCCTCGTCAAGGTTGTGATCAAGTTTCAACTCCGTGAGCTCATAAATTGTACACTCCAGCACAGTGGAGCTAATCTCATCCTAGACAGTCGTACAGCCCCTCTCCAAGGCTCCGTCATCGCTTATCAGTAGGCAAATCAGCTTAGTCATTGACCCTGCGGCCTCTGGCTCTCATTAGTTCTGACTGTGACATTGATGGAGGGCCGGGTCTCTCCCGCAGTCAAAGCGCACAGGTCAGTGCTGGTGGGTGGGGAGATTAGCGAGCACCGAGAGCTCTCTCATGTTATCCCGCCCGAGGCCAGCACTCGCTCACTGGATGAGAGCTGCGATGGGACAACGAGCGGGGAGAGCATCGTACCACCAACCACCCCCCCCAAGTCCATTTTCCTCTTATTTTTGTCCTCCCTCCACTACTTGTTAGAGGCAGTATGACATGGATGGAGAGAGAGGCATCTGAAAAGCCTCGGTTGACATGTGGTTCATGTGAGCACTCAAGGCATTATGGGTCCTGTGTGGTGAGTGCTCTAAAATGAGAGAGAATCAACTGCAGTTTTACAGCCGAGGGAAGCAGAAAGCAGTGCGGCTGCGAGAGACAGTGTGCTAGTGTGCGCTGTTACTTGTCACACTATTAATGTTGAGTCATTCACACATGAAGACAAGAAGTATTCAAAGAAAAGACACAACAGGAACTCACACCAGCAGTTTCATGAGAAAAAAAAAACACTGCTGTAGTTATTTTTCTCTCATCAGTAGCTGTGATATTCCAACAACAGGTCAGAAGATTCCATTAATTCCACAGTTCACAAGTTCGCCTGCCCAATCAGTCCTGCTAGATAATGGTAAACAAACTTGGCTTGTTGTCCTCGAAAGAGACTCAAACCCGAAGCTCAGCTCGAGCTCTGAGTAAGAACCCTCCTCTATGGTTGTATGGAGATGAGAAAGGAAAGGGAAGGAGGAGAAATGGAGGCGGTGGGATGCCGGAAGAACTGTCGCTGGGACAGAGCAGCGACTGCTGCTTATATATGCTCGTAGCGATGATTGACAGGACTGAAGAATTAGGCTCCACCCGAACCTACGTTTGGAACTACATAAAAGTTATGATGTTATCCAACCTGATCTTATGACGAAAGCGTACCTGTGGGAACTCTTTCGCAAGACGCGAAATACTTAGCGCAATGTATGTATCGTGACATATTCGATGTGAAATGTCCAGTGAGTAGCGCAAAAAGTGTTGACGTTGGTTTTGGATGTGTCATCGGAGTTCTTGAGTGACTATAACTCTAATGCTCCTTGAAGTTTTAAAATAACATACCATCTGCACTAAACTTAAACCTACCCAATAGTATGAACAAAAGTGAGTGTGACGTAAAAACGTAATTGGAAGCATGCTGTTTTAACTTGTTTTTTGATCTTTCAGCTCTTTCATTGCAAGTCATGTTTTTCATGGGATTGGGGGTACCCAAGGATGCCGCATTTCAAGTCCAATTCCGTGCCAGCTGAGCTACTGAGCAAGCTTGTTATGTTCAGTGTTGTGCACATTTTCAAATTAATACTCTCTCTCGTTGAAATCGCTACATGATTGTCTAATCCTAACCACACACCTAACCCTGTACCTACCAATACTAGGGGTGTAGTAATCTGGTGGGGGTCGATACTAGAAAGCAAAACATATGGAGCTGTAATCATAACTGTGTATGAAAATGATTACAAGTGCTTGCTGTTTTACCGCCTCTAGTGTTCACTGGTTGGAAACTGCAGTGATTTGTACTTATTGGTACGTATTTCGTGTTTCACGAAAAAGTTCTCACAGGTATATTTTCGTTTTGAGATCAGGTAGATGTTATCATATTTCATTAGTCAAAAATATGAACATGGGTGCAAATTTTTATGTTTTAGTATTTTTGTTACACAAATAATTGTATTATATGATAAAACATTGATGTGATGTAGGTATGATTTTTCAATGTTTTAAAAAAAGTCTCTTTTGCTCAACAAAGCTGGATTTATCTGATTAATAATAGTGTAAACCATACTGTAAAATACTATTACTATTTAAAGTAGCTGTTTGCTATTTATATATATCTAAAAAATAATAATATTCTTACTTTTACAGTATTACAGTATTTTTTTCCTGTGATGAATTTTCAGCATCATTACTCCAGTCTTCAGTGTCACATGATCTTTCAGAAATCATTCTAATATGCTAATTTGCTGCTCAAAAAACATTTCTTATTATTATTAATGTTGAAAAGAGTTGAAAAGAGTCAAAACCATGATGATTTTGTTAGGATTCAGCATTTATTTGAAATATAAATCTTTTGTAGAACTGTAAATGTCTTTGGTGTCACTTTTGATCAATTTAATGTGCCACTGCTGAATAAAAGTATTAATTTCTTTCCAAAAAAATGTCAATTTTTTGAAGTTCTGCCATGCAGTCCTCAGAAACAAGTTGATAACAGCATCAGAGTGACATTTGAATGTTGCCTGAATATGATACAAGTGTCATTTTGATGGTGCAAGAAAAAAAAAATATATATATTATTATTATTATTATTATCATTATTATTAAAAAAAAAGTACAATATCAAATCTCTAAGATTATTCTTTTAACTTATTTATCTCTCTCAACTGCAGTCTTTTCAGTTTACTATTAGCAAATAAGACAATGACAACAACAATAACCAAAAACTTTAAAGCAGAACTTTAAGAAGAAAGGAAGGAAAGAAGGAAGGAAGGAAGGAAAGAAAGAGAGAAAGAAAGAAAGAAAAAAAAAGAAAGAAAAAAGAAAGAAAGAAAGAAAGAAAGAAAGAAAGAAAAGGACAGGAGACAAAAACTAAAGGAACTTTCCTGCTCATCGCATGCCAAAACTCTCCAAGCATTTTTGCCGTTGAATCTTTTCTTTACTTTCTTTACTGCAGTGGAAGATTTTTCAGCAACCAACCGACAGAACACAACATAATTCAGTAAATCAGCCCTTATGAGCTGGACTGTGTATTCTAACCCGCAAAGTTCCTGTGTGCATACATTACAACATTTCCAGCAAAGTAACACAGCGTGCTTCTAAACGTTATGAAGGTATTAGCTCATCAGCTTGAAAATAAAAGATCAGACCACCTGAATATTTCAGCTTCATTTCTGATACACCTTTTTAGACTCTCCTTATAAATTTGTTATCATACTGAAATAAAAAGTGTTGGGAGAATAGTGAAACCTGCGTGTCTTGCACATAATAGAAAGGTGACTTATGACTTATTACATTTTAACATTATGATTTGTCCTGATGCATTATTTTAAAATTTCAGCTACGTCATTCCTCCATTGCCCTGCTTAAAAATAAGGGTTTCCTTTTTGGTGTATGTAAGGTATACACACAATAATACACCAGATGATACTGATTTAGTACTGTGGATCAATCTGGGAAGGCCAATCCTAATAAAAAAGTAATATATTTAAAATACATTTATTTCATGCTAAGTATAGTTCAAATATATTAACATATTTAGGGACATATGTGACCTTGATCCACAAAACCAGTCATACGGGTCCATTTTTTGAAATTGAGATTTATACATAATCTGAAAGCTGAATAAATAAGCATTGACGTATGGTTTGTTAGGATAGGACAATATTTGGCCGAGATACAACTATTTGAAAATCTGGAATCTGAGAGTGAAAAAAATCCAAATATTAAGAAAGTCACCTTTAAAGTTGTCCAAATTAAGTTCTTAGCATTGGATATTCCTAATCAACAATTAAGTTTTGATATGTAGGACATTTAAAAAATATCTTCATGAAACATGATCTTTACTTAACATCCTAAAAATTTTTGGCATAAAAGAAAAATGTATTGTTGGCTATTGCTACAAATATACCCGTGCTACTTATGACTGGCTTTGTGGTCAATGCACATTTCTTAGTATTAAGCCTAAAATGTGTTTTAATGTCACTATTGATGAGGATTATATGATCTTTGATTAATATCATGTCTTTATATACTTGCAGTAATTCCACTTTAGCACAATCAAATTTACTTCAGCATATCTTTAGTTGGACCTTAGCAGTACTTCTGCACAATTAAAGTGCATTAAGGACAAAATTAGTTGTTCCAATTTAACAGACTTTGAGTATACCAGTATATCAAAAATACAAATGCAGCATATTTTTATTAATAAGCATTCATTTTAGATGGACAACATACCTCTTGATGCAGCCCTTTTTATTATTTCTTTTTTTTTTTTTCACAAGGACTTTGTTTCTTAGAGAAACAAGAAATATTTAGCTAAAAACTTTTCTTATTTGCTAAAAGCTAAAATATTTATTTCAAATGTTAAATTCATCAATCTGACTGACTAAATCACAGAGACCCCTCGTGATGCACAAGCTGACAAAGTCTAAGTTTCACAGAGAATTTCACAGAGAATTGTCAATTTTACAAGTTTGTGTCTCTCTGTTTCTCAGCAGTTAATCACAAGGGAACTGAAACTCAATATAGACACAGGAAAACGCTCCTCCCTCAACACACTCACACAGAACATGTGTTAGGTGAACTAAAAATAATCCAACACAAAAACCAGCTGCCATTAATTGGATTGCCTCTTGTATAGAATCTTGTTTTTGTTTTCGGAAGCTCAAGTCTCTCAAGATGTGTTTATTTTATTTTATTTTATTTTATTTTTTATTTTATTTTATTTTATTTTATTTTATTTTATGCCAAGCACTGAATGTAAATAGAAAAGAGCAGCAGAATAACTCCTTTTGTTCCATGGAAGAGAATCACATTAGTTTCAAGTGACACAAGAGTGGGTAGATGATGACAACGGAAAATTCCGTTTAAAGCAAATTATCAGTGGAAAGTGCGACACGACTGATCGACCAAACTTAGCTGTGTGAATGGGTGAAGACAAATATCTTTGTTTGTTAGAGTTATGCAACCTAATTATCAAAGATACAAATATTTTCTCTCTCTGTTTTTTTTTTTTTTCCTCTGTTTTTTAGAAGTTGCATTAAAAGCCTCTTGGCTTACAAATCTGAGAGGGCACGACAAGCAGCAGAAAACACAAGGGAGGCAGGGATGAGACAATACGAGTTCAGGAACATGCGGAAAATATGGCTAAATCCATTTTTTCGTATGAATCCTGTGCCTCACCCACAGAAACCACAGCTCTCCATGCCAATTCATCTGCAAAATCGAGGAAAAATGCAAAGTTTCTTTTGCACTATTATTATTAAACCAGCATGTCCGACAATGGAGGTAAAAGTATAAGGACAATCAGAATGACAAAATTCGGGGGAATAATGGTGAATAGGAGGAAAGCTTTTCAAAGGGAGGTGAATAAAGAAAAGCTAATTCCCCTTATCTAAACCTCCAACAGGGATTTTAATTGGCCATTCAAATATTCAATTACAGAGGATTTGAATAGCACTTATTTCTAATATTTGACCTTCCATTATGATGGCAGGTGTGAAAGCCATTAACTGAAACCAATCCTGTTATTGAATACTAAAGAGTACAGAAGACCACTGCTGAGGAACTCTTACAAAGAACTTCAGAACCTGTGAAATCTGAACATCTGCCTGAGTGGGAGCTCAAATTCTCTCACTTTTCGACTTTGCACATTAACATGTTTATTTCATATATTTCAACAAAACAGAAGAGAGAGTAGAGAACAACAAAACACTCAGCGGGAGAAAAGGCCTCTCCTTGTAAATCATTTTTTGTAAGATCTGAATAAAATATCATACAAATAAATTATTATAAATGATTTCTGTCAAAATCTGTAATGTCAATGTTGTATCAGTAAAATAATTGATAGTAACAATGAATTAATGTACAGTAATTTGTAAAAACATGAATATTCATAATAGGCCAGTCAATTAAAAATATATTGAATTAATTGCACATGCAATTAATCAAATGAAGTTAATTAATTTACTAGTGCGTATTCTGCTGTCTATTTTTTTTTTAAATAAAATATTTTATTGAGCATTTTTATTGAAGAAATTGCATTAAACTGACCAAAAGTGACAGTAAAAACATTTATAATGTTACAAAATATTTAAAATAAATGGTAAAAATGTAATGCATATTGCATACGCACTTAATCAAATGAAGTGGAATTAATTAATGAACTTAAGTGCATATGCTACTGTCTAATTTTTTTTTTTTTTTGTGTGTGTTTTGTTTTTAATAAAAATAATGCTTTTATTGAGCATTTTACTTGAATAAATTGCATTAAACTGATCAAAAGTGACAGTAAAGACATTTACAATATTACAAAAATATTTTAAATAAATGGGGAAAATGCAATGCATATTGCATATGAAATTAATCAAATGAAGTGAATTAAAGAATTAACTTAAGTGCATATGCTACTAAACAAAATAGTTTTTTTTTTTTTTAAATAAAAATAATGCTTTTACTGAGCATTTTTATTAAAGAAACTGCATTAAACACCAAAAGTGATAGTAGAGACATTTACAGTGTTACAAAATAATTCAAATAAATGGGATAAATGTAGCGCATATTTCATATGCAATTAATCAAATGAAGTGAATTAATTAATGAACTTAAGTGCATATGCTACTGGCTATTTTTTTTTTTTTTTTTTAATAATACTTTTACTGAGCATTTTATTGAAGAAATTGAAGTAAACTGATCAAAAGTGAAAGTAAAGATATGTACAGTGTTGCAAAATATTGCAAATTAAAAGGGAAAAAATGCATATTGGATATGCAATTAATAAAATGAATTGACTTAATTAAATGCATATTCTACTGTCTTATTTATTTATTTATTTTTTTTTTAGCAAAAATATTGCTTTTATTGAGCATTTTTATTGAAACTGCATTGAACTGATCAAAAGTGACAGTAAAGACATTTACAATGTTAAAAGAATATTACAAATTAAATGGGAAAAATGTGTAAAAAAAAATGGTCACGGTTTCCACAAGAATATAATATATAGCAGCTGTTTCCAATTTATAATTTTTATTGATAATAAAACTAAATGTCTCTTGAGCTGCAAATCAGCATGATTTCTGAAGGATCATTTGGCACTGGAGACTGGAGTGATGATGCTGAAAATTCAGCTTCGCATCACAGGAATAAATTACATTTGAAAATATATTAAAATATAATAAGAAAACACTTATTTTAAATTGCAATAATATTTCACAATATTACTGTTTTTACTGTATTTTGCTGAACATAAAAGACTTCTTACTGACCCCAAACTTGACTAAAAAAAAATAATAATAATCTTCACTGGCCTACAGTCCACAGAAACCAATTCTACAATCATGTTTTAGATGGACATCCTTGGCCACAGCAATTTTAAATCATATGAACTATTATTTTTATATTTACACAAAATCAACACATCAAATTAGTAACACTATCTACTAACAATAACTCACGCACTTGATATATGATTAGAAATACGTGGTTGGAACTGAGCTGAGGTGCCCTGAGACTGTGCTAAACTTTAAATGAAGTTACCGATACAAGTGTTATAGTCGAGAAGAGGCCGACGCGGTTGACCGTACCACTGGAGATCAGAGGAGCGCGGCTAAGTGTGCTGAGACAGCCTGATGCGCAGCGCTGAGGCAGGTGTGACTCAGATGTGCGAAAAAGTCCAAGGGTGAGATGGAAAGGGACCTGTGCAGCCACACGGACTCCCCATACCATTCAACTAATGCAGTTGTTCAACTACCGCTGTCCTGGCTCGTAACACAGCTACAGCTGCTGACACTAAAAGGCCATTACGGGTGCCACCGTAAAACCCAAACACATACAAACAGCATCTGTACACTTCACAAAATTGGGCAGTTAATTTTAGCAGTACAAAGAGGTTATTACGAAGAGGCAAGAACTCTGAATTATCATAATGAAGTTATAGCAATATCAATGTCACATTGCAACCTTTAGGCCACGACGCATTTAATCAGCGCTAGCAAGCAACTCTAGCAGATGCGGGGCAGTTAGGCCCCATTATCACTCCATTTTCTTGTTAAGCAGAACATGGAGGAATATTAATTAATGCGTTGCTTTCTGAGGCAGTTCAGCACAGTCTCTGACAACCAATTAGTCAAAGTCACTATGCAGGTTAGTCAGGTCAAATAAGCTTCTGGAGCTGCACTTTATTTGGTGATGCGACCTCATCTCAGTCTCAGTTCAAAGAACATGCAAACGGTGCGAGGAAAGCGAGATATCTGAATGCATTCAATTATACTGAAACATGGTCTTTGAATTAAAAGTCTACCGCAGAAAATGTAGTTGCCAATTAACAGCAGGTTTGCAGAGAAAACATCTGGGGGAAAAAAAAAAAACACTGTCAAAAAGTTGTTTTCTGAAAGAAAAACATTGGTGTAATAGTTTGTAAGTCGCAGTGATACATTTATCAGCTTTCTCGGAAGTACATTTCCCCATAAAACATACTTCATGATGGCACTTTATGCGTTTTCACAACCTCTCTGTGGAAAAGACATAAAGAGGATCTTCTATATTCAGTACAATGTAGGTCAGCTGCCCCCAGGCAGGGGTCAGGCACCAGAGCGTATTGTATGGTCGGCTCTGAAACAAATCAGAGAGCTGCACCAGACCCAGAGGACCAGCTTTGTGTGTTTAATGTAGTGTGAGTGAAAAAAAAAATGCAATGGAGGGGAAGAGAGAGAAACAGAACACCACACACATAATGAGCAATGTATACTCTCCGTAATTAAATCATTGCATGATGTGAAGGAGAATTTTACAGTTATGCCAGAAGTTCAAGATTAAATAGTAGTATGCTAATTATTTTACATGTGGTAGTTGATAGTGTACATAATTTGTCCATGAAGAAAATTTATATGAATACACATATAAGGGAACGTGGTTATCTTACATTCTGTAACTGGTCACTATAGGGTTCAGCTAATTATATAGCCCTTACAGTGGTATTATTGCTAACTTAAACTAAAAAAAAAAGAACTTAAATAAAAGAAGTGTAAGTTGAAGTACTAAATTTACTCAAATTTACTCAAGCCAAATTGATATATCTGTTAAAATCAGTAATTTTGTATCAATAGAGTAATTAAAAGCAACAATGAATTAATGTATAGCAATGTATAATAATACAATGAATATTCATAATAGCTTTGTCGGTTAATTGTTCATTTCCACATTAATGCATTATTAAAATCAAAAGTTGTGTTTGTTAACATAGGTAATGTGCTGTGAACTAACAATTGATTAACTAACAATGATTTTATTAATTGCATTTTTATTAACTAATGTTAACAAAGAGTAATAAACACTGTAATAGATGCATTGTTCATTGTTTTTTTATGTTAGTTAATACATTAACTGATGTTAACAAATTATACATCTTATTGTAAAATGGTAAAGCTTTGTCAATTAAAAATATCTGAAATAAATGGCATTTGCAAAAAAATCTAATTAGGTGAATTAATACATTCTCAATTCTTCATTTTTTTAAATAGCAATATTTGCCTAAAACGTACACTCTAACCATTTAAGCTGAAGTACTAAAATTAGTAAAACTGAAATAAATATGAATTTAATCTAAATGGATGTTTTGGGGGAAAACTATTAAAAATTATAAAAGCAAAAAATTAAAGCTAATTTATAATGTAAACAAATATTATAAATAATAATATGAATAATATCGTATTGTTTTTTTTATAAACATAAATAATATTAAAACAAAATATATATATATTTACGTATCCGTTTAAAATAGGGTTCATTAGTTAACATTAGTTAACTACATTAGTTGTTAATTTCAGCATTTACTAATGCATTATTAAAATCATAAGTTGTGTTTGTTAACATTAATTAATACACTGTGAACTAACATGAACGAACAACGAACGACTGCATTTTCAACATCAACAGAGATGAATAAATAGTGTAATAAATGTATTGTTAATTTTTCATTCATGTTAGTTAAGGCATTAACTAATGTTAACACATGACACCTTATTGCAACATGTTACTGATATTTCCATACAGATCCATGTTGTTTTTATTATTGTTAATTTTTATTTTAATTATTATATGTAAGTTAAATTGGTATAAATACTAATAGTCAATCTATGGTTTATATAATAATAATAATAATAATAATAATAATAATAATAATAATAATAATAATAATGGTAACACTTTACATTAGTTAATGTTAAAGTAACAAGAAGCAAAACACTTGTTATAATATCTAATCTTTGTTAATGTTCATTAAAAAAATACAACTGGTCATTGTTAGTTCATGTTGACTCAAATCTATTAAAAATAACATTACAGATATTACTTCATCAGTGAATTAGTTTATTATTATTAAGATTATTAAATACTTAAAGCATTTTTCATGGTAATTTCTTGCTAACAACAAGAACAATAACAGTAGTACTACTACTAGTATTGATTTATAAAATAGTTCACAGTTAATTTCAGGTTTTGACAAATACATTCTAGTGTTTATTTGAAGGAAATTTCAAATTTAGTTATTATAGTATAGGATTCTACCGAGGAAGCAATAAAACATTGTTAGATTTAGATTTACAAGAAGATTCGCCTGCATTTAGACAGGAATCACAGTCGCAGTAAGCAACGCGCCTGCCACTTGTTTATTCCTTTGCAGAGCCGACAGAAGACAAGACACGCGCCGACGGTCACGACAACGGCAAACTTTAAGATGACTCTCACGTGGCCTTTCAAAGGCAGAAGCGAAGCTGACGCAGAACCAAGTGAAATTAGTTTTCGTCCAGTATCCGATAATAGCTCTGCCTCACAGCGGCGCAAATGTGTTTAAGACACAGCGAGTAGCTGGAACCGGCCGTAAAGTCTTAGCGACTGTCCTTGGCTTCTCTGTTAAGAGAGCGTTTCACAGTTAGCAGCTCTGACTCAGGCTGACTGCCCTGGAGATCATGTAGGGGAGTGAAAATATGAAGAGCTGATTCACAACACCTTCTCATTAGCATGTTAAAGGTGGGAGCTGCCATTTGCAACTCAACAGCTACAAGGTGCCAGTGAAGCATAAAGTCGGTCGCCAGCGCACGTTTTCCGTGCAGTTGTTAAACAGCTCATTTAATAACACACACAATCGCTCAATACAGCTTTCGAAAATGGCCAAAAGCGTTGAGTAAGCCTGCTGTTTTTAGAATCAATAACCCTGATGTTTGATACACTCAGCCGTCCGGCTATTACTCCACTGCAAGGGCCCTTTCGGCGAGTACAGAGCTTTCATATGCTCTTCCCCTCTAGTGGACATGTTGTCATGACAGGCTGTCAGTTTGAGCAATGGCTCGTCATTGTCATGCCGTTGAACGGCTCCGATTGAGCCGCGCAGCTGGAGTTATGTTAAGTGTAAGGCAAAGTGACAGAAATGCTAATCAAGTATCAAAACTGACAACGCATTCCCATCGATGCACATCAGCCCGTCAATGATTTATTAGTCAAAGTAAAAGCATGTGTCACCAGCCGCAGGTCTCCTGGGTAAACATGCCACCGGCTCAAGGTCCAGCACTTAGTGACGCTTCTCCACGACACACGCCAAGGACAACCGTCTCGACGGCTACATGTGACGCAGGTAAGTGTCATGCGACAAATTCCCCTACAGGGGATTTTCTTACACAAAATCAAAAAAAAAAAAAAAAAGGTTCAAGGTTGTTTCTAAAGTAAAATTCATTAAAATTTAAAATTTCCTGCTTAGCATCCTTCAGATACAACTTGTCCTGTGTTCAAATCCCATAGTATATGGTCATTTATTACTCCAAAAGCAACTGAAATCCAGGCTATTGATGAAACTGTACAACACGGGAAACTCCTGGGAATTTCTTCTTTTTGAATAAATCAGTAAAATAACAGAAAAGGTACTGGCAGCCGTTACTGGGACATTATACATTAATTTTAAAGACATGTCTGCTAACTCAAACAACACAGTACAGTATAAAATACAAAACACAGGTAAAACACCTATATAAAATAAATAAATAAATAAATAAATACAATTATAGTAAAAATTCTTCAAATTAATACAGTTCATTGTGCCCTAATTTGTTTTTGTTTTTTTTAAGAGTGTCATATGGGCTCAATTGCAATTTGAGAGTAAAGTGAGAAAAAAAAAAGTTGGAAAGGTCATATAAAAGTCAAAGAAATATATTGTTCAAAAGGTGTAAATAAATGATTAAATAAATAGCAACTTCATTGAATTATTTACTACTATTTATTTGTAATTACTATAATTTTAAACTTATCATGTTACCAATAACATTAAATAATAATAAAAAAATAAAATAAACATCTGCCTATTTTATTCTAAATGTGACAGTTCAACACCATGAAAAACAGAAACAATTATAGTAACTCAAGTGATTGAACAATTTTTAATTAAAAAACAATTTAATTCAAAAAAGAAGAAGAAGAAAAAAAAAAAACTAAATCATTGAATTACGTACTACTATTTAACTACCAGTTCATATCTTAACTTTTACCAA
The DNA here is from genome assembly GCF_022985175.1 of Labeo rohita. Classification (NCBI taxonomy): domain Eukaryota; kingdom Metazoa; phylum Chordata; class Actinopteri; order Cypriniformes; family Cyprinidae; genus Labeo; species Labeo rohita. Next base: position 9,155,739 of record NC_066871.1, on the reverse strand, counting down.
AATGACAATCTGTCAGATTCTTGTAAATGCTTTGGAAAAATCACATTTTCAGTGAAATTGTTTAGCATTTTTAGGATTTCACCAAAGAATCCTGAATAAAAATGTATCATGGTTTACAGAAATATTAAGCAACACAACTGTTTTCAACATTGGTACCAAAAAATGTTTCTTGAGCAGCAAATCATCATATTAGTATGATTTCTGAAGATTCATGTGACACTGAAGACTGGAGTAATGATGCTGAAAATTCAGCTTTGCATCACAGGAATACATTATATTTTATATATTATATTATATAAAATATACTAAAGTAGAAAGCACATATTTTGAAGTGTAATATTATTTCACAATTTTACTGCATTTTTAAATAAATAAATGCAGCACTGGTGTGCAGAAGAGAGTTGGGGGGCTGGGGAATTAAAATCTTATTGACTCCAAACTTTTGAATGTGTGTACATATCTACACTACAGCAAAAATGAGAGTTTACATACAGCATGTTCTGGCTGCTTATTCAATATGTACACACAGTGTGTATGTCTAGTTTTGATGTCAAAGAAGTTTTTTTGTTTGTTTTTTGCATTTTCAGGGTTTCATAACGAGTTGAATTTTGTTAGTTATCAGCCTTTTGCTGTACATGTAAACACAAAGTCAACATAATTAAAGCACATTATGAGTGTGCACAGCTGCCTTGGTTTCTCGTAGTGTACATGAGCGAGTGTCTGTGTGCTCTTAAAGGTGCTCAGCTGTGCTGAGTAAGCGTTCTCCCCTCCTCTATTCCCGTCCCCTTGATCTGAACACAGAGAGAGGGAGAAGGAGAGAGGGAGAGAGAGAGAGAGAGAGAGAGAGCGCTCCAATTATCTCACCGTCATTCAGCATTCCTCATTCAACTCCCCTAGCGACACCCACCACTGCTTTCATTTCTGTGAGGAGATTCCAGCCTGAGCCTTGGGGATCTGGGGGTGGAGAGGTTAAACACTGCACAGCTCAACTGAATTTGGCATTAGAATCGCAGGGATGAAAGTTGAAAGAAAGCTGGCTCGGCCGATCCCGTACGTTTTCTCGCATCTTGGGCTGAGGAGAGAACGGTGCCGGTTTGCTGGATCTTCGTATCGCTGTTGCCAATTAAGGCTGAGCTTCTTTTAGAGCGGGATTTTGGAAAGCGGCCTAGTTTGACGCATCAACAATTTGCAGGCGCATAATTTAGTCGAGGCGTGTAAGTGACAAAACAGCACAAAATGAGGCTGCAAAATTCTGCTTCCGCCACATAGCAAACGAACCATTTTAAACAGGTGCTCCAGCAGAGCGATGCAGGTTTGTTGTCTGAGTTTGTATAATTCAACACACTGTTGTAGCAGACAGTATACCTCAAGCTATACGCAAAACATTTCCAGATGCGCACTTCTAATAATTGTATATGGGATATGTGTGACATGCGATACTCTAAAAAACAATTAAAAACAGCACACTGTTTTTTAAAGAAAAAAACTTAAGCATAAACCTTTTATTACCTCTGACTAAGATATATTTGTTTAAAAGTAATTTGTCATACCAGAGGATCATTTAAAATGAATTAGAAAAATAAAAAACACAATTTGTTGAGTCAGCTTAAAATAATTTGTTACCCTGCTGCCTTAAAATGTTAAGTTCAGTCAACTAAAATAAGTTTAGTCAACTTGAAATGTTAAGTTGTACTAAGTAACAACTTAGATATTTGTGTTTGCTAAACCTAACAGATGGGTAAGTAACCCAGCTGCCTTAAAATTTGAAGTTGATTCAACTCAAATATCTAAGTTGTCACTTAGTATAATTTAACATTTCAAGTTGAATAAACTTTTTTTGAGTTGACTGAACTTAATATTTTAAGGCAGCCAGGTTACAAAATATTTTAAGTTGACTCAACAAATTGTTTTTTACAGTGTAGGTTATCTGAGAGAAAAAACACAGCTAGTCATATAATTTTGAAAACATAATGTTGTCTTTACAATATCATTTTTTGACAATAATTGTGATATTTAAATATTGAAATATTATTGTCATGTTAAATGAATCTTCTCAAACAGCTTGGAAATCAAATGGAAAAGTAGATTACCTTCGGTGGACTTACACTTGAAAAAACTGTGTGTATTCACGTCTTTCCACGGTTGAAATAAAATATGGTCTAATGTTCATTCATGTTTTTTACATTGCTTTAAGTAAAGAAGAATAGACGATCGGTTCATCTGTTGATTGATCTAATAAGACAATACAGTGAACTGTCACGACACATTAAGGAGCCACACAACAGTATTTATTGTGTGAGAGTGGCATTGTTTGACATAGCAGCAGTAACTAAGGAGGGTGAGTTTTTGCAAAATAAATAAAAAATAAGAATGCATGAAGTAATGGCTTTAAGTTTGAAGTTTTGCAAATCTTTTACAATTTTGACATCAAAACAGGAAAAAGGCCAAATGAGGTTTTTGAATCCACTGAGGCTATTATAGTTTAAACTTCAAAAGGTAAACACAAATGCTAAATTCTAAATCAATTTAAAATAAATTCTAAATAAATCATAATGCAGATTCCCATATTTTTTCATGTAGATACCCATATTTTTTCTGCTCTGTTCAGAGACATGTATTACATACAATGATTACAGGTTTTTGTATCCATTAAAGCATATTTATACATGTTAATAAATATTGGAACAGCTGGTTTGTGCATAATTTATATATCTTAACATCTGAGAGAACGCCTGGCCCTGCAAAGCGTTTCGATTGGTCCCTGAAAATCAAGGCAAGCCCTCGCTGCAGAGCTGCACTTCTCGCAGGCTGTTCATTTTTAATATAAGGGGGGAAACAGAATTACTAATGATGTTGATTATTCAGCGGGACAGACCAACATGTTGCTTTTTTCCTTGGGCAGACCATGACTCTTTCGAGAATAACAGATTGAGCTGAATATATTCTGCCAATTCTTGAGCGCGCAGACACAAAGAAAAAGCGGGACGTGCACACTTACACATACAGACACACACTCACAATTGATTATTCTCTGAGGATCCCTTTTGAGTCCTCCATTAGCTTTGATGTTGATAGCCATTAAAAAGATTTCTTACTTGATGTGTGTAATTAATGTTCTCTCTTTGTTCTCACTTCAGTCTTGAAAGAGGAAGAACATCCATAATTGTAAACTCAAGTGAATATTCATACCGTAATCTGATCTCGTTTCGCTTCTCATTTCACTGAATGTGCCCAAATCACTTTCGCCTTCACGACAGTCGCGCTTTTCTTTTAAAAATCGTCGGTGGCGTCCTGTGGCTAAAGTGAATGTTTTTTTCTGGCTCGCTCTTCTATGGACAGCGTGATGCATTGTTTGCTGCATGAGAGCAGCCCGAGGCATTTTCTGCTTTCATAGGTGAAGTGCAGTGAAGAGACATTGTGAGACTAATGGTGTATAAACAATATGGAGACCAGGATAAGCAAAAGACTCAAGTCATGTGCGCTTCATGTCATCAGCAGGGCCAGGAATATTTTCTTCTGGTGATAAAGGCTTGCCTGTAGCTCAAATTGTACACAATGGCGCAAGCAACAAAACTGACATTGTGTACCTTGAATGCAGTGTTGCTTTGGATATTTGTTCTACAAAATAATAAATGCAAATGCAGAGCTGCTAACTTGATTGAAGATTGAAAGCACTGTGTCTATATTTAAAAAAAATAAAAATCTTATGGTGAAAATGAATGAATGAAAAATCCAGTCTAGTCAGTGATCAGCACTATTCATGCATTTTGCTCTCTCCACGGCTCCATGGTAACTGTGGATAACAGGATTATGGGTAATGTAGTTCTTCAGGTAATCTGAATGTTTCACATGAAGCTGAAATCTCAGCACTCATCACAGATCTGTCTTGAACGGCTTATATTTTAAGCCATTTGCAAACGCAAGGTATTGCAGTGGATTCTTGTTTCACACTCAATTTAGCAATACTAACAATAGCGTTTTTGGAGGAAAGGTTTGTGTTTTTCAACAACCCCTTCTCCAATAAAAAGAGATATATCCACAGCATTTTTATACTATTCAAAAGGAGGAACTACAATTTTTTGTATATATAAATAGTTTTTGTGACTTGATTAAATTCAACATGGAATTTAATGATTTTTCAAATAGATCTAACCTTATCTACAAAAGTATATTGTACACTAATGGATAGAAACTTTTTATTTGTAACATGCTTAAAGTAGCCATGTGTGACCATTAACCTTATAGTCAGTTATAGTCAGTTCTTAAGAAAAAGATATTTGTTCTTATCAGTGTTGGGCATGTTACTTTAAAAAAGTAATTTGTTATAGTTACTAGTTACTTCTCACAAATAGTAACTGTGTTAGTAATTGAGTTACATCACTATAAAAATAACAAATTACCAGGGAAAGTAACTATTGTGTTACTTAAAAAAACAAAAAAAAAAACCCCAACTTATAATTAAATTATATTATTACATGTGGCAAATGAATAAAACATTGTACACTAATCTACACTATTTTAATGTTGGTGTGGGACAATGTGAGAGACACCTTCCAGCGGCTAAATATAATGTTATTGGGGTCAGTTCAACCCCCGGACATGAAAAACATAACAACAAGAAAACAATGTGCTTTTGTAAAATAAAGAAAATAAACAGGGTGCACTCTCTGCCGTCTCAGTCTCTATCACCTCTCTTCAAAGACATGTAAATAAAACCACCTGAACCTGCACGAATACGTGCCTCACAGATATAAAGCTTGACATGTCTACTTTTAAATGAAGTAAGCCAGGTCAAAAACAAATATTCTCCATGAAGTAACCTGTATGATACCAACACGAACTCCAGTTTTTACCATCTAAACTCATCTCTAATGTAATCATACCAATTCGTGGCTCCGCTTTTTAAAAGTTAAACATCCACGTGAGACGTGTGGACATGTTAACACCCACATCACCTCCGTAAAAAAAAAAATGTGAACATTCATCAGGTTCTTTATGTCTACTTTTTGTTTCTGGAAAAGATGCGCTGAGAGGAATAAACCAGAATTTACCTCAGAAGAAGAACACAATGCAAAATTTATAGTAACGCCGCAATTTATTGTCAGTAACGGTAACAGCGTTGTAATGGGGGAAACAGTAATTAGTTTGATTACTTGTTACTAAAAAAGTAATGTCGTTAATGTTATTTATTTATAATGCCGTTATTCCCATCACGTGTTCTAATAGAACATAATTTAATAACAAGTCAAGAAAACTGTATAATCAATATTTATATATATGTGTTTGGCATACATTGTAACAAAGATGCTACAGATGTAGAACAATCACTTTTTTGTTTTCATTTTATTTAAATTAGATGGTATATTTATAAAATTTAAAGCAAAAACAACAACAAAACAAAAAGGTGTGACTTCAGCTTTAGCTGTAGAAAGTCTACTACATAAAACATATTTGAATGAGAAAGAAAAAAAACAGCATACGGACTGAATGAGAATGCAAATTCACTCACTGACAGCAGGTGGCGCTTATGGAACAGGAGCAATACTGCATTTCCCTGGTTACTGCTGTAAACAAACAGCGCTTAACTTATAAATACTACTTTAACAGGGATATACAAAAGCAAGATGAAAAGAAAACACCAGTTTCCCTCAAAGATACATATAAACTCCCACCCCCAATTCAATATTTAGGAATATCTTCCTATATTTTGCACGAACTGAGCTCACTCAGCCTGCTACAGTATTTTCCCCTCTTTGTGTCCGTAGGAATTTATTTAAACGCAAAACAGAAAAAAATGCAATTCGCAAACATGTATTGAGCCATGAATGTTGTACGAACGGTTCAATATTATATTGACAATTGTGGCATATACAGTATATAACAGGCCTTCTTTTATTCAGACGCGATATAGTGTCCATTAATGTCTCAGAAGTAAACTTTAAATAATTTAAATCTTTTGCTAACTAGAGATTTAAAAACGACCAAAGATTTTCAAACATTTCAAACATATTGTCGGTACACTCCTACAAGTCCCTGTACAAAATAGAGTCCCATCCGAGCAAATGGCTGTGACACAGCATTATCTCTCCACTTCCCATAAAAATCCACTCAGAAGTAATATACAGCTGAGGCATTTATTTAGGATGAAAGTCACACCCCGGTGAATCTGAATCATATTTGAGAGATCAGGGATAAGCTTTGGATGTGCCGGTCGAGTGGCGACTCTTCTGGGGATACGTGGCGGTAATTCACCTTTACGCGTCCTGTCAGACGTGCATGGTGAGACGATCTGCAGCGGATTCAGATTTTCTAAACACACAAGTCATTACAGTGTCTGGAGATGAATGACTGAGATCATTTCTTCATTAATAGACTGACAGAACCGTTGTGTACCAGAAATACACAAACCTTGAGCCAAATGAATACAATGAGAGGGTGATTCATTACAGACTATGCTATTAAGCAGTCTTGTAGTCATGGAAACACTCTAACAAGATAGTCTCTAATGCTAGAAATTATAAACTAATTAACTCTTTAAGAACTACCTTTTTCCCACTTTTTTTTTTTTATATACTGTGTAAATATGACCATCTTTGTGGATTTCAGTGCCATTGGGCATTGCTATATCTCATTAGTTTTAATTCGGTTGGATATTAATGAATTTAGCTGCACGCCATGAATGCTTAATTACTTCAATACAACAGCTGAAAGCAACCGAAATGCACGGAATGACCATGAACCGCAGCTGCGAATGAATCACATACATTCGATTTGCTTTAGTCCATTGTAAATGCAAAACTGAAAGCATTAATTAATCATTGCTATCAGGATTGATAAAATATATTCTCTAATACTGCAGCTATTACCCAAGCGGGAAAGAGTGTGAAAGGGAAAATGTCTTGAGGTATTATGAAAGTTTGAAAAAGAAGGGTGAGATGAGAGCAGTTCTTTATAGATGCCATGGTACCTGCTGTCAGCCTGTGACACTGAGAAACCAGCTGGAGAAATCAGCAACCTGCAGATGTTAAAACCTTTTTCCCTATCAATGTTCAATCCCATGAGCTCATTAACTTCATCAGTAGAGATAGAATTTATTACAAAAGTAACTTGATCATCTCATTTAGTAGATGATACATTCATATATACAGTAAGTGGCTTGTTTTCTCACTGCTGTAATGACACTTGCATCCATCACTACTACAATGCAGTGTTTCACGATATACCGGTACTTAAAAAGTATCGCGATACCCTGCTTTTAAAAACGGTACAATTCCACATTTTACTAGTACTGGTACTTTAAGAATGCATTTTAATAAGAGCCGTATTTCTGCGTCTCTGTGTTCGTGAATGGCGCAGATGCGCAGTTTTGTTTACTACACATATATGTGTGACCCTTGCCATGTTTTCAGCCTCTGCCACCTCAATATATGAGTACATGAACATAATCTCTAGAACTGCTCAGAGAGTCACTTCATGAGCATTTTAACGTTTCTTTTGTCATATAATGAAGTCATATATATAATCATATAATGAAGACCCTAAAGGTATTCACGGCAACCAGTTAAAATAAAAGTTCGGTTTAACTTTACAGTCAGAAATATATTAATATATTACCTTATGTAAAGATTACATGTACTACTACTACTAATAAAAAATATTATTAAAAACAATGTTTAAGGAATATACCAGAAAACAATATTTATCAGAATTTTTTTTACCAGAAAATTGTAAATACACAACACAGTATTTCTTTATTTTTTTCATATTTTTTTTTTATTCTTTAATTTATTCAGCAAGGAAGTACTAAATTTGTAAAAAAAAAAAAAAAAAAAAAAAAAAAAACTGTAGTAAAGACATGAACAATCTTACAAACTTTTTTTATTTTATTTCATTTCATTTTAATGTTTCTTGATCAGCAAATCATCATATTCTAATGATTTCTAAAGGTCATGTAACCCTGGAGACTGAAATAATGATGCTAAATATTCAGTTTTGCATCAGATTAAAATTAAAATTAAAATAGAAACCAGTTATTTTAAATTGCAATAATATTTCACAATATCACTGCTTCCACTATATTTTAATCACATAAATGAAGCCATGGTGAGTATAAAAGTCTTCTTTTGAAAACTTACATACACTAAACTTTTGAACGGTACTGTATGTACACAGTCTCATAGCTTTGTCTTCTTTGTGATTTTCAAATAGTGCTACAAATAAATATTTATAATGTTGTGATTCATCTTGGAGCTAGTTGGTTTGGTTTAGATCTTAGACATCTTTATTGAAGAATTTTAGTGAATCCCTGTTGAGACAATGAATAAGAAAATGCCTACGGAACCAAGTTGAGGTTCGCTGTTACATCATAATATAATATAATAATTTACATATTTGCCAGACACTGTTATCTAAACTGACATACAGTGCAGTCAAAGTGAACAACTTGCCAGCATGTGTGTTTCCTGGGAATCGGAGTCAGCGCTTTGATGTTGCGAGCACCATGCTCAATCAGTGGAGCTATAGGAACTAGACCCATATAGCCAATATAATGTCATTTTCTGGAATGATCTGAACTACTTTTCACTCTTAAAAATAGAGGTTGTTCAACAGTTCTTTGCAGCACTTTAGGTTCAGGAAAGAAATCTCTTATCATCAATCATTTTGTGCAGTAATAGGCTCTTGAGTTGCTACATGGGTCTTTGAATATGTGTGAGGAACGTAGGTTGGACATCATGAAATAGAATCTAGACTCAAAGTCCTGATGTTCAACTCTTCACCTAGGCCATGGCTCCAAAAATGATTAGCTAAAGAATAAGAGAATAAAGGTCGTTTTTGGATCTCAGTAAGGCTTTCCCTATGTGCTTTGGGACTCTAAATGGATCCTTTATTCTTAAGAGTCATGTCCACTTACGGTGCATTAATGAAATTCTTCACGTACTTGGCAAAAGGACTCGCTCTGGCCATAGGGGAATACTGTATGTAATTTCAGCTGAAACGGAGCATATACAAATGACATGTGAGAACAAGAGATAAAGAAACACACACACACATCCCCGATCTCACCCTCCGGCTGGAGTTGCACAGGAGTAATGCTCTCCGCTCATAATAAACATGTCCACATCTCACATCCAAGTTGCTCTAATATACCAGAGAGAAAATTTATGGCACATCCCTGATTTGTTTGCTGTTATTAATGGGGCAGGGAGGAAGGAAGTGTTCTGTGGCTGCCAGCGCAATATCTGACCTCTGAGAGTGCATTAAATCAAGGCATTAGGGCCTGTGTTAATAAAAAGGATAGCAGAGGCGGAGCACCTCGGCCAAAACAAACACACCCCAGACACAACAAGCAAACGGCCCAGGCTTTCAGCAGCACAGGAAGGAGAATTAATATTGGCTTTTAATCTGCCATATTAGGGCAGCGACCTGCCGCAGTTGACTGAGATGTGAAAAAGATCTCGGCAGAGCCTCGGGATGAGCTCTGCTTAGAGCTGTTTCGAAGCAAGTGTCCATCAAACTGAGACCCAGGTTAATGCCCTGAGCGCAGATCACAGAGGTTAATGCTGTGACTGCAAGTGGTCGCTCTTAAAAATAAAGGTTCCAATTAGTGGCAAAATGAGGTTTACAGCGGGAAACCACAGTAGAACCTTTTCATTTCCATTGCTCATTACGAAACCAGCGATATATACGTTTCAGAGGTGTCATGCCTATTTTAAGCCAAGTGGTTATAAAAGGAAATTTGGGGTTTGAATACTGCTCCAAATTTGCACTAAAGAAAAACTATACTCTATGACTTGTTATTTTGGCATCACTTATTTTATACTTCTAATTTCATTTTAATATTTAAGTTTTAGTAACATTGTTGTGTTTTTATTGTATTTTTTTATGTCTATATTAGTAGTAGTAGTAGTATTGGTTTTAGATTATTCATTGAGAAATGTTGTCATAGCAAATAGCTTTGTACATAGTTTCAGTTCTAGTTCAATAAAAATCCCTTAAATTTACCTACTTACACTCTACCCAGAGGTTAGGTTAAATGTTTAACCCAGCCATCTGGGTAGTTTTATTTAACTCAACTATTGCTTAAAAATGATTATATCTTGCCTAAAATGAACCCAAAATAGGTTGTAAATTAAAAATCAGATACATAATTACTAGAGGCATCAGCAATAATCAAAAGGTAAACATTTATAAATATGTGATTTTACAAAAAATGCTTTATTTGATAATTATTTATTCAACTTATTACTAACTGTTCATTTATTGAACATACTATTAAATGTTCATTTCCAACCTATTTTGGTTTAATTTTTAAGCAATAGTTGAGTTAAATGAAACTACCCAAAAGTTTGGGTTAAACATTTAACCCAATTGTTGGGTGTGTACATACACCTTGCAAAATCTGCAAAATGTTAATAATTTTACTAAAATAAGAGGGATCACACATAATGCATGTGGGGTGGGTAGTGAAAACTGTTGAGTTTGAAGCTCAGGGTAAATTTTACTTATTTTGTCTTAGGGGAAACAAATAAGTGAAGTAAATGGAGGAAAAAAAAAAAACATATTTAGGCAGAATAAGAAAAAATGTATACACCTTCATTCTGTTCAAAAATTTTCACCCCCAGCTCTTAATGCATTGTGTTTCCTTACAATTTAACCCAATTGTTGAGTCAAAACAACCCAATCGCTGGGTTTGCCCATATTTCACCCAGCCCTGTTGTTTTCGTTTTTTTGTTTTGTTTTGACCTAGTATTTTAAGTGTATTGATTGATTGATTGACTGATTGATTGTCATTTTTATCTTACCTAGGCTACTAAGTTTGCCCTAAAAATAAAACAACAATAGAGCATTCAACCCATGTACAGTTGAGGTCAAAAGTGTACATACACCTTGTAAAATCTGCAAAATGTTAATAATTTTACTAAAATAAGAGGGATCACACATAATGCATGTGGGGTGGGTGGTGAAAACTTGAGTTTGAAGCTCACGGTAAATTTTACTTATTTTGTCTTATGGGAAACATATAAGTGAAGTAAATGAAAAAAAAAAAAAAACATTTAGGCAGAATAAGAAAAAAAATGTATACATCTTCATTCTGTTCAAAAGTTTTCACCCATGGCTCTTAATGCATCGTGTTTCCTTCTGAAGCATCAGTGAGCGTTTAAACCTTCTGTAATAGTTGCATATTAATCTCTCAGTTGTCCTCAGTGTTAAAAGATGGATCTCAAAATCATACAGTCATTGATGGAAAATGTTAAAATGCACAAAAATGCTGAAAAACTAAAGAATTTGTGGGACCGGAAGGATTTTTTTTGACAAACAAGGGACTCATGAACAACATGATTATTCATTGAGAAATGTTGTCATAGCAAATAGCTTTGTACATAGTTTCAGTTTTAGTTCAATAAAAATCCCTTAAACTTACCTACTTACACTCTACCCAGAGGTTAGGTTAAATGTTTAACCCAGCCATCTGGGTAGTTTTATTTAACTCAACTATTGCTTAAAAATGATTATATCTTGCCTAAAATGAACCCAAAATAGGTTGTAAATTAAAAATCAGATACATAATTACTAGAGGCATCAGCAATAATCAAAAGGTAAACATTTATAAATATAAATATCATTAAACAAAACAAGCAAAAAACAAACAAACAAACAAACAAACAAAAAAACAAAAAAACAAACAACTGTGGATCATTTAGGTAACAAAACAGTATTAAGAATAAAAAGTATGAAAACTTTTGAATGGGGTCATTTTTATAAATTCAACTATTTTTTTCTCTCATGGACTATATGTAAACATCTTTTATGTGAAATATTTTATTCAGGTCAGCACTGAATAAAAAATAACATGCATTTTGTATGATCCCTCTTATTTTGGTAAAACAATAAACATTTTGCAGATTCTGCAAGGTGTATGTAAACTTTTGATCTCAACTGTAGTTGAAGAACTTATAAGTGTTGTAAAGTTCAACCAAAAATAATTTACTCCAAAACCCATATGACATTTTTACTGAAAAACAATACAAGAAATATTAAAGAATTTTCATACAACAAAAAAATACAGTAAGCTAAGATTGTCAGGCTCCAGAGAAGGGGGGGAAGGGGGTTGCATATAAGTGCAGTGATAATCTTCCACCTCTCATGTAGCTCTCAAATCTCATTCATGCTTCCGCATATTCATTGTGTTTGGCTATGAGAGAAGTGACAACCGCTTGGCATCACTTGATGCGACAGGTTTGTATATGCATGCAGCTTGGAACGACATGAGGTTGAGTAAATGATGACAGATTTTCCTGTTTGTGTGAACTAATCTGTTAACTGATGATACCTAGAACCACACGCTGATCTGACAAACCTATAACACAGCATCAGTAACATTTTCAACCTCCAATCTCCGCCAGCACTATAAAGCAGAATGAATGAAAAAATAAAATAAAATGCACAATAAGCCATTAAAGATTGAAAGATCTACACAGATTTCACAGCAAGTGTCCCTAATAACGAAGCCATGCATTCACAGAAATTTTGTGACAGATGTCTGTTTTCATTTTGACAGACATTGGGTAAGAGCACGTGGGTGGAAATCATAAAAGCTCGCCTGGACCACGTTTGATTGGCGTTAAGAATTTGAGCATTTCCTAAGCCAGAATCAATGTGTAAAATAAAGTGGCTTTGTCTGAAAAGTGTCTACCATAAGCGCTCTGCGTCTGAGCTGTGGTCACTTTTAGTGTAACTTACAATGCTAAGCAGCGCATGGACTGACGGAAATTTCTGTTATTGTGCCTGTGCCACGGGAGGCTTGATTACATTCATTATCACAACAGGACTGCTTCACTGAGTTTCTATAATTGACAGAACATGTGGTGGACTTTGTTGTGTCTTTCATTTGAGAATAATGCAAAAGGCAAAAAGAAAAGTGCATAGTGTCAGGGACAGGATGAAATAAGAGCTAAAAAGCAAAAAGGACATGTATAGCACAGTGGGGCATCTTTTGCTGTAGGTAGGTGGCGTGTCGTTTCATTGCCATGTCACTTTCTGGTGTATACTTCAATTAACATAAATGTAATGCTGTCCAAACTTTCCAGTTCACTCCAGCAACTTTTATGTGCCCGTATTCATGTGTCCTCTTTTTTAAGCCATTTTCTAACTTCATAGAGAGATATTTACTCTAAAAATGAGACAAAACAACGCAGCGTGAACCAATTCTGCGTGCTGTATGCCATGACCACAGATCCGTATCAACAACAAAACCACTGAGAAGGCACAAAACTCTATATAGCACCATTTTCTCAAAACCTGAGAGGCCTGCTAAGCATGCTACAGCTGATTTCGATCCATCAAATTCATAAAAATCAATTGGTGGGAAATTTTACCCCATTGACTCTACTATTGCTCATATACCTGTAGAGTCAGTAATATCATAATTTACAACATCAAATTTAATATATGAAAATGCTTAAGCATACAGTATGTAACATACAAATGGCTATTTAAAAATGTATTCATCAGGGACAACAAACTAAAGCCATTAAAAACTGATTTTTTACTTAAAATAAATGTAAAATAAAATAAAATAAAACAAAATAAAAAATAAATACAATTTAAGTTCACTGCAAAGGCAACATTTATCTTTTTTAAAATTGATGTTCTAAAGATTTTTGGTTTTAATCAAATGTGAATTCATGTATGGTTAAATAAACATCACTTACACTATCAGAAAAGAAAAGAAAAGAAGGAAAAGAAATTAAAAATGTAATCTATTTCTGTTTATTAAAGACAAATATGAATCTAATTAAGTGAAACATTTTACATTTTTTCCAAAACTCAAGGTAATAACAATTTAAACATTTTATTTGTGAACAGCTACCCTTTTTAATAGTTAACTTTTAACCATTTTTGAATTTTTCAAATCATCAATCATCAAAGCTCTGTAAATATTGGTCACAGACACTGAGATTTACTTTACATTTCACCGAGCTGATTACTCACTAAAAACTCCCACAGATCATGTTTTCATGCCATTTAAAATCTTATTTTGACATTATAAATTGGTTATATCTAAGTGTGTGAGTAGTTTACACATTTTTCTAAATTAGTCTTCACATTAACACCATTATATTGTTCATCAGAGATTCGCGAACGCAGAACGTGCATGAACACAAGAGGCGGGATTTATCACATAAACCAATCACAGTCGAACATAACCAATCATAGCCAGTCATGCTTCCTCTCACGTGACTTTGCCCCATTCATTCTCAATTACCCCCCACCAAACCTACCACACACTTTAGGGGGTCTGTTAAAACTCATTGGGCTCAGGGGAGGCGAGAGACTCCCGCTGTATCCTGCTGGTGTCGCTGTTGACCAATTTTTTTATTTTATTTTTTTTAGAAAAACAAGTGATTTATACACTTTTTAAATCTTATATTCTGTAATATTGGCATTGTTTTATTTTTATACTACAACTTTTTTCTCATCCAATATTTTGAGAAGACACTGCCTCCCTTGCCTCCTCAGAGCAAACGTAATATAAAGTATTAGTACTGCCGTTTAACTCATGTGATTGACCAGTGCTCAACTAAAAATGACAAACTGACCTTGAATTTCCCATTTATGATTGTTATTCAAATCAAAACAACCCTACGGGTTGTCTGTGCGCAAATACCACTTGCCGTAACTGACTGTTTGAATCCCATCCTCATCTTTCTCAGTGGCCCAGTAGTACTTGATGTCAAATAATCCTGTCAAACGTCACCATCCATAACTACAAAGGTAGTGCGAACGCATGTGCTGATAGTCAAATCCCAGAAACCCTGTGTGCATCCACCCCGCATGATAATCTTAGCATGACACAGTCAGCCAAAGGCGAATTCTAAGAGAACTAAGCAAACAGAAATTCACTGTCTCAGTGTGCCTCAGCCCTAGGCATCTATCAGCGTTGAGAATGTTTTACAACACTTTGACACCTCAAACCAAAAACGTCGAGAAGAGAACATCAAATGTGTTTGCGAGGAGGTAAAGAACAGAAGGAACTGTCAAAAAAGCGCCAACGCGTTATGAAGAAATGGGCATATTACAAGCGTCACAAATTAAACTATCAGCTATTAAACACTAGGTATAACATTCCGTCCTCTGGCAACGCTCTGTTGGTTTACTAATTATTATGCCACATTCATTTTCTGCGCCCCGAAGCGTTTGTTGGATTTACCCAAGGTGGAGTGCGCATGTGTTTTCGGCCCGTTTATTCCAAAAGGCAGCTCTGTACGAGCGATTCAGCAGGAACTGTGGCTATGCAAACCCAAGGGCTGCTGGGATTGCTTCATTTACATTCCACAGATTGCATCAGGAATTCTGAGACATTTTCCTTTTTTTCCGACTGTTAATTGGGGACAGCATGCACCGAAAGAGATATGCAGTGACACGTAAGCACAATAGCAGCATCACAGGCGAGTCCCTAATTAGCGAGCGTTAATGACTACAACACATGCTTGACCATGCTCGTGATATTCTATCAGTCGGTAAACACAGCCATTTTTTCTCCGGCTGCATCCTTCACGTCTGACGGTCAGGCGCGTGTGCGCTTTGCATCGAGAGGCGGTCGTTGCGGCAAACGCTCCTTTCCATCCATCTGAGGACGTGTTTACAAAGCTTTCATTTCTGAACGATTCTCAACCCGGTGCGCGCGCGCCCCCAGCGTGACGTTGATTAGGAGGCTTGTCAGAAATAAACTGGAGAGCCCCATTCCTCCACAAACCTGTATTCATTTAGTTCTGCCAAGTTATACAGTGCCATATCTCTGCAGGAAAATCCAGCATGACATGAGAGCGAATTTTGCCCTTTTAAAAAGAGGGTTAATCTTTCTTTCTTTCCCACAGCAACCTCAATCTCTCTCTGGTCCGCATGGCTCTTGTGATCCCGGGCTGCTGCGGTAAATTAAATTAAATAAACCCATTAGTTACAGCACTGCTACCTTCTCACCTCTGCCCAGATGCGCTTTCATGGTTTGTTGGCCTTTTAAAGTAACCGGAGGACTGAGTATATGGAAGCTGTGATTGGAAAGTGACCTTGAATGAGCAGAATAGAGAATCGGGTCCATTGTTTATCGGGATGATCAATTAAACGTGTGTTTTAACACATTTCCAATTGCGTTTTTCGGTTGGAAATGAGCACAAATTCCAAAAGTAAATCATACTTGAGGTGCTCTCAAATACGTAGAGGCAGGCGAGGAAAAAAAAAAAAAAATGGGGGTGGATGGCCGTGAAGAGTGAGTCTGCGTCACTGCGAACACGTTAAAACGTGTGGCATGAGTAACTGAGTGGAGATCACCAATTCGGCAACATGCTGACAGCCTGAGCTGCACGTCTGAGGGGAGAGAGACTTATTTTATTATTTATTTCACATTATTTCATTCCGTCTGTTGTTTTAAATTATGAAAATGTGTATTAACTTGAAATAAAAGGAGAAAGAAGTGACTAAAGCTGGGAGAGAATTTAAAAGAGGTTCAGTGGCGAACAAAGATCATTTAAAGTACCTCATCCAGTGGAATAATTCCCACTCAATTTCTTAGTTTGCTTCATGAAAACAGGAAACCTCATTTTTATATCATATTTTGAGCACTGCAGGTAACCAAAAAGGTTTCCTTTAACACAAAGTTGCTTTGAATTCTTGAAAAACAATCACAGAGGGGTGTGCAATATAGTGCAACAGTTGGGTTCTGGAAGTAAAAATCCTATCCTTTGTCTCCACAGAGAAAACTGCAACAATAGACACCTTTCAAGACATACTGTACAAACTATGAGCGCAGACGTCATTAAACTACTGTGTATGTTTCTGTTCAAGCTGTCATTCGTAATTTGAATGAAAAATAAATATATACATATAAATAATAATAATAATAATAATAATAATAATAATAATAATAGCAAAGTAAAAATCGGCCAAATACAGATTTAGTACAGTGAAGGTAGTGTCAGTGTTGTAACTGACTGGTATTGTATCAAGGGCTGATTCAGAAAGATGAAGGATCTAATTGCAACATTAAACATGTATTAATAAAACAAAACAAAACTAAATCCAGGCAAAGAGAGGCATGGACAAAAACATAGTATACCCAAACACAGTGAAGGCAGGTAAGAACTGAACAGCACACATGAAACATCCACAGGGGACAACACCAGACCATGACCAAGGAAAACACTGGGGTATAAATACACAGAGGGCTAACAAAGAACACCTGGGGAACAATGATGGATTAAGAGAAAAAAAAATACAAACTGACTACAAAATGGCACAGGAAAAAAGTCCTAACAAGACATACGAAAATGTAAAATCTATCATCTATTCCATAACATTTTTATACATTTGTCTGTGTATGAATTAACATTTACTGTATATATACTCCAAGACTCCAGTCTTCAGTGTCACGTTTCTTTAGAAATCATTCTAATATGATGATTCACTGCTTTTTTATGCTGAGAACAGTTGTGCTGTTGAATTCTTAAAAAATAATGCACACCCGAGATATATAACGGGCTGAAGTCAATTATTTCGCTAATACTACGGTTACCACACCTCAAGACGTCGATCATTTGATATATTTCAAGGTATTTGTCCGTTTTTTTGTCCTTAAAATGGTATTGTGAGTAGAATTAATTTCTTACGCAGCTCATCCAACGCCTCCGTTGCTTATTCCAAAATGTCATTTCAGACATAGTAATGTTTGAGCTGTTGATAGCACACTAATGCAGTTAATAATGTTTAACAAGTTTAGACAGAGAGAGAGAGAGATTAAGCTTGTGAATTATCTCTCTAAGTCTGTGTGTCTCTCAAAAGTGCTCACAGCAGCATCTCTACTAATAGTGAAACTTTAAGTTCATTTTCTTCAGCGCTGTTGTTACCTAGTTTTTAAGTTGTTAATCATCAGATAAGAGCTGACAACATGCAAACTGTATGTGTGTGTGTCTGTAAGGGAGAGAGAGTGGGAGAAGCAGAGTATGTGCTTTCTGTACATTCTGTCGTTTTTATCCCATTGTTTACTATATTTATTTGTTTGGCCAGTGTCATTGTGGGTTTTGGTTATTTTGTTGTTTTAGGCTGTAAGGACCTTTGAAATAAATGAAACTGTGTGGTGAAGTGATATGGACGTAATGTGGTCAAAAGCTGCCTGGAACTACGTTTGTTGTGCATTTCCCTAAAAATAATTGGAATGTTCGTCAGCCAATCAGATTCAAGCATTCAACGCCCCCCGTAGTCTCATTTGGAATTGTAGTTCATTTTTCATAAAGATGCATTTTCACAAAGTACACTCAGTTAATACATTTTTATCTCAGAACTGGTTGATTTAGATTAGTGGATTTGAACCCTTTAATTACAGTACACTTTTATTTTTAATCCCCATTGAGAAAATGAATGGGGAGAAAATGCTTCCAGAGCCAAGACTTGCTGTGCATTTTCAATTTAATTTAAGCCAAAAAAAAAAAAAAAAAAAAAAAAATCCACTACAGTTGTTTGCATGTGGTATTTAAGTAAAAGACATAGTTTTACTTTTACTAAAAAATGACATGAAATGCAATTGGGAGTGGCTCTAATTTACTCCCTTTCAAAGACTGGCGGTACTCGTTCTACCGTTCATCATAATTTATAAAAATTATCAAGAAATTAAATGCATTATAAAAAAAGCAACACTTGCCATTTAGGCTGTTACTTGGCAGGCACAGAACAAGCAAAGCATGTCAAAGCATGGCCCAACCTGACATCTCAAATGCCAATAATCCAAATTACTCCAGCAAAACAATCACCTTCTGATACACCAATTAGCAATTAACATAATCCTTAAAAGCATCCTTTTTCATCTCATCAGCTTAGTCCAGATCTCAAAGGACACTTGGCACATGTGGCAGCTGCTGCACAAAAACTATTGTGAGCTGAGCTGATATTGTGGAACATTCTCATGAGGTGTTTGATTAATGGTGTACGCATATAACTGACGGCGGGCAACTTGAAACCTCAACAGATAACCGCACAGGAAAAATATTCACTTAAGTCACTTAAGAACAGGATCTAACTACCAGAACTCAGTATGCTGAAACTGTTGCAGTCGGTTTACACTTCCAAAATACCATCCCTACATTGTTTCACACTATGCTAAAATTATTCTAGCTGAGTACCTCATGGTGATTCCAGGC